>NC_071092.1:46747819-46880319 GCF_027358695.1 Spea bombifrons
TTTATCACTCCCATCACTCCTGGGTTCCAATGGCCCTTTATCACTCCCATCACTCCTGTGTTCCAATGGCCCTTTATCACTCCCATCACTCCTGTGTTCCAATGGCCCTTTACCACTCCCATCAATCCTGTGTTCCAATGGCCCTTTATCACTCCCATCACTCCTGTGCTCCAATTTGGGGGAAGAAATTGAATAGATATTGATAATTTTACCACCTTTTGCCAGAGGTTCCCTGAGATTAACTCAAAACTAATTTCTTTAATTTTTTTTTTTTTTTAAAAAGCAAAAACTGTATGTAGTTAGTAAAATTTGCAATACTTTTAGTGAAAGCTGTCAGCAGTTAATTTATAAAAAATAACATAAGTACATTCCATCTACACTTTGGGCTAACAATATTACTACCAAATGTTACAGATAAAATGTTTATTTTTAGTGAACAATACATAACTTACATTTCGTGAACTATTACCAAAAACCTGGTTTTATCGCATTTTGTTCCAATAAACTCCCTTTATCTGCAGACCTGGAGCCGCCGTTGCTGTCAGTCATGAGATATTTTGGATGACTTTCCCGGCTCAAACACCACACTGAGCTGATGCTTTATGGCGATGCTAATGAAGTCCGTTCCTCCATAGACTTTCATTAGTCAGAGAGTCCAGCTGGGTGATTCAGACTGAGGCATTCTATTTTTCCCCACAGGCAGTATGATAAGGAGTCGGGGTGTTTAGTAGATCGGGGATCAGATAACAGAGCGAGAATCATACAAATGGCTGATATGCAGCTGCCTGAAAACATTATATTATGGGGCAAAAACTGCAACTGGGGTAAAAAAGAAAATACGCAAAATTATCTTTAAAAGATCAGTTTCGCTCAGAATACGCATCTATGCAACAACAAAACATAGTTATTTTTTCTTTTCTGCAAGAGAATTTGGTATTAAATTGTTGCAATAACAGCAGGGATCGCCGAGTCCTCTGCCCGAACTGCGTGTTCTCTTCTGTCGTGCTTATAAATCCACCAGAGCCAATTCATCATCCCCGGCATCGTTGGTCTGTATAGAACAGTTCAATTCACCAAGGCCACGCTCGTAATAACAAGTCCGCGTATCGAGGCAAATCGCTGATCTAATCATCTTCCGCTGGCATCAAACAATGAATCTACCTCTATCAATACTCCCTCTGTCAATACAGCTCTCCGTCCGGCTCTCCCCCGCTTCCCGGACCACCGAACGAGACCAGGCGTCTCACAGAAACTTTTTTTTTGCTTATTTCTGTCCGGTTAAAGCTATTAAAGGGGTAGTGGGTACCTGAACTAGCTTTCCAGTTCCCGTGAAATTACTCTCAACATTGAGGAACGTTGGCTCCATAGAAGACGCAGCGGAAACAATGTGTTGGTTAAAAACCCATAGATACGTGACGGGGCCCTTCCCAGGGCCACATGAGCCCTTGTAATATTAAAAACGCCGATGATTGGACTCCCAGCTTCTCAGCCATTAGAGTTGACTTTGTACAAGAAGCCCCCCTTCCTGGATCCCCTAAACTGGCTTTAGATCGCCCGGTTTGTTAGAAAATCCTGTTTTCATACCCAAGGGTTAGAATGTAGACCACAACGCAGTGAGATAAAGACACGCGCTGTAGATCTAACGCCCCCTGACAATCACGGCGTTGTGTATTGGCCCCAATCCCTCGTCTGGGGGGTCTCCATTTAAATTGCTCCTTGAATATGAAACACTGTCTGGCTAAAGCGTTTATTCCACTAAAGTCCGAAGCTCGGGAGCCTTTGTGTACAATCACACCTACTGACCGAAAACAACAAGCCGGTTGTCAGCACAAGAGGCCTTATTGTTTAATCCGTGTCTATTGTGCCCAAAAGTACATTGAGGGGGCCGTGTGACCTCCGAGTCCTTTTCTTTTTTTACGCATCAACATTTTTATTTGTTCTTGATCTTCAAGAAGAAAGCAAATGACTCTGCAAACAGACCATCCGCCGCCGGGGTTCCCGATGAACGCCTTTGTTTTTTTTGACGATATTAAAGATTATTCATTCTCCGCGGGACAGAGTGGGCACGCGTGTGTCATACAGAGCCTGAAGTTGCTCGTGAGTCATTGTCTTTGAGGGTTTGGAAAATAATATATTTTGTTCTTCGTAAATATTACCAGAAGCCAAAGGAATAAACAATCTACAGAGGCGTCAGCGTACAAAGCCTTAGTCTTTCCGAGGATACATAAAGAAGATAAGATGTTGCTTGACCAGTCATGTGATGTGTAACGTATGCCGACCTTTGGGAGATACCATCTCTTTGCCTCTAAACTGTATAATGAATGAGTTGTATCGGCGCCATCTACTGGTGGAATTGTGCATGTGCGCTCGCCACAGAAATATATAACTGCAAATATATGAAGGATACATTATGGAATTTATTTCATAATAAATAAGCATTCATATTTTCTACAGAGGCCCCTTTTAGAGGTGGAGCCCTAGGCAACTACTTAATCCTTTTATATGGTAGCCCCACCCCTGAGGTACCTGGCCTAAGAACCATGTAGATGGTTTTAACCATGACAATCAAACACACTCTCTGGCTGGGGTTCTTGGGAGCTGTTATTCAAGGAAAAGAGTGTTATGAAAAATCACTTGGGGATATTATTTCAGGTGTTTTTACAAAAATTTTAAAAAAATGTAATTTAATCTAAAATTGAGACTTTTTTATTAGTAAAAACACAAGCAATGCTCACACACGCCACCCTAAACGGTGAATTACGGAACCTTACACCGTTAAAACACTCGCGGTTCATTTTACTCCTCCAAGTACAAGTTTTGGGGATCTGTGACCTTTGTGTGTTAAGCGCGACCTCCAAGGTCAGGCGAGGAGCTCTCTCCGTGAAGTATCTGAAAGCTGACACTCGGTGCAGCAGCGGCTTCACTCAGCGAGTGGCTTCCCGAGCCGCCGGATACAGTATCGAGGAGGACTGTTTGCAAAAACGAATTACTGCGCTATGTAAACATTTGCTTGCGCTCCGTAAACTTGTTAAAGCGCCTTCTTAATACACAGAACGGGAAGCCACTCGCGCTCCACTGAGCGCTAACAGATGTACTCGGCACTTTACAGTTCGCCGCATAATAATGGTGAGGTTCAATAAGTACAGCCATATGATAAGGACTGTGGTCTACAGACCTTTAGATTGGGGTACAATAAACATGAAGCCCCTGCCCCATAGAGCTTACAATCTACATACCTTTCCACCAACACAAGTGGAATGACACTTAAACATTTTTGCATCTATAAAAGAAACAAAATATATTTTTAACGTTTATTGGTGTTTTAACTCCCCGGGTGCCTGAAGGATGAAATATTTTTTGGGTTTCGTTCCCCAACTATTTGCGTGACGGCAGTGACGACGTGACCTTTGACACATTCCTCTGTTCATTTTTTTTAGGAAACTTGTGAATCATCTGTTGACCACCCTGGGAGGAAACGGGTCAAAGCTCAAGGAACCCGGACACAGCGACTTAAAAACCCAGAGAGTCCTTGTGCCTGCGCAGCTACATACGTTGGGGAAATAGGAGGGTTTATATTTTAATTTAGGGAACGCCGAAGATAAATGCCCCCAACTAGGGCAACTACATTGTCCCCGATACGCTGTCCCGAAATCACCATTGTATATAATTCCCCTGATTAAACCCCACCCCCCACTAAAGCCACACCCTGTCCTGGAATCACCAATAGGATATGTGGCCAGGCTACCCTCCGCCCCTTACAAAGGCTGCCCCAACCAATCAACAGCAGTCAGCAACTTAAGATCATTTATTAGGGGGGATTCATCACGGAGATCCTGAGATCAGGACTTCTCCCACTTTTAAATACATAATTTTTTTTTTTTTTTTTATTACGTAAAAGCTATTCCGTAGATTTTTTTTCCGATGTGCCGAACCAATCAATATTTTACGTGCCGCTGACCAAAATAAACACTAAATCCGCGTAGAGGTTATGTAAAGGATAAGGAGCCGCGTGTCCATAAAATGTGTTATTTACATTGAGATTATCTGCTGGAGAGCAGCGTAAAGTTTAAATTAGACGCTGGAAACTAAATCCAGACGCGCAGCTGCCCCGGGCCGCCTGCCCTCCGAGTTGGTATTCGCCCAACGGATTGATTTACAAGAATCTTCTCTCTCAAGACCTTCGCGGCAAATGCAGCTTTATGTTCACGCAAATATACTCTTACTTTTACGGACCGTTTGATATAAAATATTCCGGATGAATAAAATAAAAAAAAATAAAAAAATAGAATCCCAATTAATTGACTTGTGTTAATTATTAATTACTAATTATTCCCTGGATTAATAAATTATTCAGAGGGTGGGGGAAGTGAGAATTTTTTAAAAAATAATTTTTAATTTTTTTTTTATTATTTTTGGTTAATCCAGAAAAATAAAAAAAAAATAAAAAAAAAATAAGATAATAAGTCAAAACAACTCAAGTAAGTAGCCTGCAGGGTCTCCCGGTGCCAGCTGCTTCCTAGCTTGCGCACAGGCAATCTTTTCGTCGTCGACGTACCCGGGAAGTTCCCGCTCGTGCGGTGCGTGGAGGGCATAACGAGCCTTGGGTAGGAGGGAAGTGCGCCAAGTAAGCAGAGCCCAGCCGCATAGCTGCCAAGTGTCCCTGTTTAGCAGGGGCAGTCCCTGTTTTTGTGGCAATACCCTTTTTTTATTGGACTAAAAGTTTGTTTTTTTTACAATGAGTATCAGCTTTATGAAGTCGATATCAATCTGAGGTAGGAAATGACAGAAGTCCGCCATGTGTAGCAAGGTATGGGTTAATAAAATAATAAACAATAAAAATTTCACATGAATGAATAAAAAGTTTTTTTTTTTCACGTGATTGTAAAACGATGTAAATGTATGAATATTATGCAGTCATTCTTAATATAGAACAAATTACATTTTAATGGCAATCTCCAAAAAAAGGCAGTTGATTCACATTTGTGGGGTTTTTTTCATTAAATCAGTGAGACATCAGACCATTTAAAAAAAAAAAACAGCCGCGGGTGACCCACGATGCGCCACGAGTCCTTTACGTAGAATAATAATAATAATAACAAAGAGATGTGGCTGGGAGGCTGCAGATGACTCACGGTTCCTAAAAGAGTTAACAAAAGGCAAAAAAGAAAAAAAAAAGTCAGGGACTGGGCAAGATACCAGCGCTAACATAGTAGCCCACAGTCCTGATCTGGCCTGAACAGTCTTGACATCCAGTCTCACGTCCCGGTCAGAGCATGGATTCTTGGCACCGCTGGGAGCCAAAGTGATGGAAACTCGGTGTTCATTGGGCAGAGCAAGTCATGACATCACAACGTTCGCAAATGATGAGAATGTACCCATGGTCAGGTGCCGCTGTGGGCCCTGCCAACCTTTCAGTGACCTATGCTAAGACATACTATGTAGGTTGGGTTGTGATGTCATATCAAGATGTCATGACATCATGGAGTGTTCCATTCTCAGACATCCCATTTCCTCCCCTTTTTGTTGTGCCCAGTCAGGCAAAAAAAAAAACCAGTATATTCGCTGTTACAGGTCACATAAGCGTCGAGAAGTGATGTCATTTCCGCTGCTCGCATCACAGCGAGGGAGCTTCTGGCCATGAGGGCCGTCAAGAACCGTGGGGGGGAGCTTTTTTGTCTAAGTTCTCCAAATTTACATTTACAGCCTAAGAACATTTCGGAGGATCTCCAGCGCTGCCTACTGCAACAAGTATTCCGAAGGGTCCGAAGCCCCCTTAAATATGCTTAACATTTAACCCTTAAAGTGCCAACGTGTTTTCTAGCTCCTACCAAAGGATTCTTCTTCTTCTTTCCACATTGAGCTGGCAACGTTGCTAATTATTACCCCGCGTTGCTTTATGGGGGGTATTTATGGAGCTCTTTATGTTGAAAAGGTATAAATTTTCTATCCATCCAGATATTACAAAAAAAAAAAAAGAAAAAAGAAAGCGATCCAGGTGCTCGACTATCTGCTGATGACAACAAAATTGAAAAGCGAGACTGTAATAATTCTGAGCGGTTTTCGCCGCGCGGGGATATTGATTATTTGTGTGTGGTGCGAGATTTGGAAAATTCAATTAAAGTCGTTGAGAAAAGCTTTCATAAATTTTCCATCTCCAGCTTGTACACAGACGTTGATGCGCGTTAAATCAATGCAGCCGCTCACGATATATTTCCCTCCAAAACATAAAAATAAATAACATTTAAACAGTTCTGCTTACTACAGAAACAAATTTTATTTTCTCGCGAAGCTCTGTCATGCGCCATCACAGACCGCCTCGCATCCGCCAGCTGTAACAAATTTTTATAGACTATTTTTTCTTTTTTTTTTAGATTTTTTTTTTTAGATTTTTTTCTTTTTTTTGTCTTTTTCGTCCTCCGGGGACTCATCTTATGTCCTATGAATTTTTAAATGAGCGAAACGTGAAGATGGGTTGTCAGCGGTATAAAAATTGATCAGCGAAAAGATAAAGGAACGGGGGAAAGAGATTTGCACGGCAGCCTTAATAGGTTTTTATTAAATAAAAATACTATAAAAGACCGTAATGAATGAGACGGAGAGCCGAGGGAAAAAAAAATAAAAAAAATTCCTGGCACGGAAAAATGGAAATAATTTTTTTTCATCTTATAGATATATTTTAGAATTCCTTTTTTTAATATATATATATTTTTTATTATTATTTTTTTTTTTCTTCTTCCTGTGGATTTGCTAATGTGATAGAAAATAAAATGTAAGAAATGAATCAAAGGGAATTTGGGGTCGGTTGTTTACTAAACAGATATTTTATCATTTTTATGGCGTTTTTTTTTTAAGTATGCAAATAGTTTTGTTTTAAACGTTGTTGGCGATTGAAGGAAGCGGAACTTGTCTTTGTTGCAAACGCCGGTCTTCTGGAAAATTAAATTTTAAGTGGATTTATCACCTAAATGTGTTTATTAAAACTATTTTTTTTATGTTTTTCAGTCCATGAAATTGTTTTGGTATTTTTTACATTTTTTTGTTTTTTAAGTAGATGTAGGCTCATCGAATGCTTAAAAAAAAAAGTGTTGTTGACATCATGGATGTTTACGGAAAATGCGGCTGTTGTATATATTGTCTTTTTACTGAAAGGGTGGTAGATAAGTAGCACAGCCTCCCAGTAGACGTGGTAGAGGGTAATACAGTGAGGGTATTAAACATGCATGGGATAGACATACGGCTCCTGAATCTAAGACGAGACCAACGACTGATTAAGGTTTGAGTCTTTACAGCAGGAGTAACGGGCGACTAGACGGGGGCCGGATGGGGCCGATTTGCTAGCACATTCTATGTCCCTTTAAATAATCCTGGATTGCACGCTTTGTATCCTTAACCTGGAGTCTGCTTTCTTATAACGGGTGCCGTCTGCATCTCGGGGTTCTTCAGCATTTGACAGTATAGGAACGGGGGGGGGTTATAGAATAACTCAGTGATGTTTATTATTACGCGCAGAAAGCGAGATTATTACTCATATCCAGCGATATTATTAACAATTTAATTAATGTTTAAAACGGCTGATCCACCACAAAAGACTTTTACCCTTTGAGTAACAAACTCCCTCTAGATTGTAAGCTCCTTTGCTCAGGGACCTTTTGTTTCAGTAAGTGCATATTGTTACATGATACACTACTTCTTACCTATTGTACAGCGCTCCGGCATATGATGGTGCTATATAACTCAATGTATAACAATTAGGGTCATCCTTGTACCGGGACCCAGGGCTATTGGCTCCATCCAATGGGACGGCTACAGAGAAGTCGGTGAGTTTTGATCACAACTCGGGACAAAGACTACGCCGGCGGCCTCCAGAACCGATTTCAGGGTTATTTGAACCGAGTCGAGGCGATGCCCTTTATTGGCCGAGTAGAATTAGAGCGTAAGCTTTCCAGACAACAAAGTTCTCTTCTCCGGGCATATTATAAAATTACATCCGCCGTGGATCTTAAATAAATTCACGCAAACAGCTTTGGTTTGTTTGGTGTTTATTTGGCAATAATACATATAAAAAAAGCTATAAAATGTATATAAATGCGGTTACACGATTTATTCACAGAGAAGTCAATTTCTTTATAAAGTTTCCCATCATTTATTAGTTTTTTGTTATAAAAAGGATCCCGACCCTCAGGGGACGAAACACGAAGGTGCCAGAAACCGAACAGCTTACACTCTAGCAGTTCCTGGCTTTATCGGATCAGGACACCTGTGTTGGGGGTGTGGCTAGAGGGGGCAGGGTTTGACCACACCTGGGAGGGGCATGGCCAGAAGCAGGACCACCTCCCACCAGACCCTAAAAGCCACCTGTGCAGGTAACAGCACAGACCAACTGGCCCAGAATCCCCGCTGCCCTCCAAAGGGGGGGAAAGTGGGGCAGTTTGTGGGACTGTCCCACAGAAGACAGGGCAGTTTGGAGGTATGCTTTAGTAGGTCTTTCCTGTAGGACAGCACTGGATCCCAAGCTGCTTGCGCTGAGCCGCGGGGCAGGTTTGCTTACATTCTGTCCGAAAACATTTTGTTTACAGTAAAGGCTCGTCACGGACGAACAATCCGTTCATTTCTCCGGCTCGTTGGGATAAAGAAGCGATAAAGCGAGGCGCGCATAATGCCGGCCATTCATAGCACGGCGTCCTTCGTCGAGTTGTTTTAAGAAGAGGTTGTTCATGAAAAGTAAATAAATTTCACGGCCGGGCCATGTGATGCTAACGTGACATTCCGGACCCCCGACGAGCCACAGAACCGTCACGGGTTTCAAGTCCTCAGCAGAACTAATTCAAAGCAATCACGGAAAAAACCACATCCAACACGGATTGCACGGAGACAAAAAAAACAAAAAACAACTATTTTCTGTATTCTCCCATTAAATTATAAATCGTGAAATGCCGTTTCTCATCAGCAGCGGCTGTTTCTTCAGGATGCGTACGTCTGGGTATCAGAGAGACAAAGATTAAAGGGACGCTTTGGTGCCCCTAAAGCCCCCTCAACAATGAACGCCTACGCTTTTACTTTAATACGCATTCAACAGACAAAAAAATATATAAAAAAATTACAAAAAAACATTAACTTAGGGAGAAGCTTCAGCTCCAGGGCCCGGCGTTTCTCCCCACCTTGTAGCAACAATTGGTGGCAGGAAGGAACTCCCATTAAAATCAATGGGAACACTTTCTGTGCATGCGTGCGGGGGTCTTGTTAGACCCCCCAGCTTTTGCCAAGCTAGTGCTGATAGGTATATCACACACATGCCGAACGTATAGCTCCAGAGATGGGGGGGGGAGGCAAATGCATATAGAGGATTGTGCTTTCAATGGGTTTAGGGTCTGCCCAGTGTCCTTAAGGGGTTAAAAACATGGTTCTTACGATCCGGAAAAAAAATGCAAATCGGAAAAGCTACATTTTTCCACTGGTTAGGATCCCGGTGAAAATAGTGATAATAAGTTAACACCCGGACCTGAAATGTCTGGAAAGTCTTTAAAAATAAAAACGCAGCTAAAATTGGCCCTCTGGGCATTTCTCATCGCCCGGGCGGACAGGAGGCATAAATTCCGAGCTGCTTCGCGAAAATCTTGCAAGATGAAATAAATATTGAATTTTGTGTTAAAGTGCTGGAATCGACAAAAGTTTCAGTTATTACCAAATTTCTTTTCCATAAGTTTTCTACAACAAGGCTGCCGTCCGCGCTGACAGGGGCTTCAGAGACGAAATGCTCGGCGGTTCCCGGCTGCTCCGGGCAAGGTTAATCGGACGAAGGGTCGTGATGGATGCCGGCCACTTGTCTCTGTATCAGGATATAACTCCATCGGGGCTCGCGGTAAATCACCGACCCCGTACGCCTTGCTGAAAATGCGCATTTTCGGGTGCGAAAAGCTTTCCCAACGTGAGCCGAGTCCGTGCAGGAAATCTCCGGAATCACAAGCAGGTAGAGCCTTCGACCGCTCCGCATGCGCAACACCTTAAAGAGGAGGACAGGACAGAAGGTGAGGCTGACAGAGCTGCTTATATACACAAGAACACCCAAAAAAATAGGAATTTGCAAAAAAAAAAAAAAAAAAAAAAAAATTGGCACAAACAATAATAATAAAAAATAATAATAACAATACAAAAATCGAAGTTCTATTCCCGTTCCAATAACATTTAAGGGTTAATTTCAGATCGAATACACTTTAAAATTCAGGGTTGTGTATCCTAACGGCAGTTTACAGTTCCTTAAATACAAAATGTTGGGTTGATAGTCTTCCGGCTGGCCTCTGATTCGATATTATATTTAAATATCCCTATAACCGGTGCAGGACTCGGTAGCGACACGTTGGGTTCCGTGGTTGATGAGCAGATATCTCTCAGTATCGGAACATAAAAACGATCAATCATTACGAATATTATTAACAGGATCCGTCCAGTTTTGTTTCACTGACTGAATTAACATTTTTGGCTAGATTATTTAAAGATTTATAAAATAAATTAATTAATTAAATGACATCGTTTCGTCTACTGTCCCCACCTTTAACGCGTCTTCTGCTTTTTCTTCTTCCTGGCTTCAGTAACTAGAAGGAGAATGGAAGATGTTGGTCGGGTAAGGAAGCTGGTTTTGAATAATAAATAAGTACCATGAACCGTCTTAAACTAGTGCAAAGTGTGTGTTTTGAACAGACTCCGACGCATTTTACTGCATCTCAATCGGTGCAGGCGTTCTTTAGTTATTGGAGTTAGAAAATTAGACTTCTGTCTCATGTAGCTCCTCCCTCCGGCTGCTGCTACTGAAAACAGGAAGCATTCGCCGGTACACTTCCTGCACACGCTCAGTAGCACACTAGTTCAAATGAATGGCAATAACAGCAGCCAATCACGTCTATGCTAACTGAACCAGATGTCTTGCTAGCATACATGTGATTGGCTTCTGCTGCTGCAATGACATCAGAGGGAGTGCTACTGAGCATGTGCAAAAGTGTACCTACTCATAGTTCCTGCATAGCCCAAACGTGTCTGGGATGCTTAGCGAGATACCTTCTTAGGGGCGTGGCTAGAGATGGCTCATGCTTTTACCATCACACAGAGGTAGAATGTTGGACTATGACGTCATATCCTGTTGCGTGACTTTAATGTTCCCCAAGGACACCTCACAGGAGCCGTGGGTTGGCCACGAGAAATCTTTTGATCCCCTAACTGGCTCAAGTTCCTCGTTGCCCGCAAAAGCGGGACAGTTTGGCACCTTGGAAGGCCGCAGGACACCATGAGAAATAGACATCTATTGGAAAATTAAACTACAATGGTGTCGACTTATCCAAAATCTCCCCTATAAAGTATACAGTATACAGGGCCAGCTCAGTCCTCCTGCAGGAGAAGCTCCCCCCGGGGTCAGCCCTTCATAAAGCAGAGTGACGTTGCACAGTTTAGTGAATACACCTCTAGCCCGGACTATCTAGCAAGTCTCCCTCCTGAAAGCAGAAAATCCCCGCGAGCTGCTGAGGATTCCAGCGTGACTCGCAAACGGCCCGCGTCCCCCCGATCATTACTGCGGCCTGACGCGTCACATGACACAGACTCCAAAAACCAGCAAAAAGAGCCATTATGCACCCTCTACAATCAGCCGTCTGACGGTAAAAAGGTGTATTTTTAAACGATTGTCCATTCTCACTGTGTTTGCGGAAGTAAAAATGTATCAAAGCGTCACATAATTCAATGTTCTTTATAATAAATAAAAGAAACGATATGAAAGGTTGGAATGGGATGGGGGTTATTATTATTATTTAATTATAATTATTTAATAAGCCCTGTGAAATATGATGGCGCTATATAAAACAATAATAAAAATAAAGAATAAATAATAATAATAATACATTTTAGATTTACTCCTTTGTAGTTAAACGCCACTTTCATTGGCTAATAATCATCATTTATATTTAATTTGGGCGCATTTAAAGTGCGAATTAAAACGCTTCCCCCAGTCTTCTGTAAACCAGCAACAAAATAAGTGTATTTACAATAAACATATATATATATATTTTTTTTTAAAAAAAACCTGAAATTTGCGTTTTAGCCGTAATTCTGTTTTTAACAGAATGAGGATTGGCCTTGTGCCGTTTAACCCTTAGCTGTGCTAATTGTCATAGGACAGTGCAATGAATGTACAGCAATCTTTACCACCCAAGAGGTTAAAAGCATGCAACAGAGGTACCCAAACACCGCTTGGCACATAAAGGGTTAAGACCCCGGCTCCTGTCAACAGAAAGCGGGGATCTACTGCCTAAGAGAGGCGTCAGCCGTGGAAATATGGGGCCGATTGTCCTTACTCAGAACTTTGGTTTTGCGCAGCTCAGCTTTTAGGTCGGTTGATGGATCTCCCGGCCCGAGAAGAAGCTCCGGCTCTTTGCTGCCCTCCAAAGCCTGAAACGCAGGAGAGAACGGCGTTAATACGGCTCGGCCGACGGCTTCCCGGTGCTGCCCGTCCCCGGACCTCCGACGGCTTCCCAGCGCAGCCCGGCCCCGGCCCTCCGAAAGAAACAAACTAAACCTAAAAAAGACCTAACGAGCCCTCGCTAGATACATTGCGGCTTATTGGCTGTCGCTGATTCTTATATGTTAATAAAATATGGCGATGCCGCGACTTAAGAGACCCAATATTATTATAATAAGAATAATAACAATAATAATAACTACAATAACAATAAAACTATTAATAGAACGATAACGATAATACTAAGAACAATCATGATAACCTTAATTCTAACAATAATAATATAATGCATGTTGCATAGAAATAATTAGCCCTGGGCTTTACTGCGGGGGTGGTAGATAAGTGGAATGGCCTGCCAGCAGAAGTGGTTAGCACAAGCTTTAAGGTAGTTGTAATCCATTCCTTACATCTTCATCCGCTGGGTCTTATCCTGAGAATAAATTCAACCCCAGCATAAAAGGTAACATAAAAGCAGATCGCTTATTTTTTGGAGGCCGTTCCACTTAAAAGCGGTGTTTTGGGTTTCCCTATGAAGCACACATTTGGACCCGTTGCTATGGATACATTTACAGGACGGCCTGTCACACACGGTAAGGTTTGTTACCCTCCGAGACGTGCGGCAGTTTGTACGAGGGCTTTATGAGATATGCAGCCCCCGGGCCGGCTCATGGGGTACGCCGAGCCTGCCGGAGTTTAAGCGTACGGCCGCCCGAGCGTTCCAGGGGGCCGGTGAGTGCAAGCTCCCGCGTCGCCTCGTGAGCCGGACATGTGGCCTTCTGTTTACCCAATTTAGGTGGAAGCTGCTGTAATGCGTCTCTAGCTGTTAACAGGACACAAGCTGTGACATTTACAGCAGCCAGGGCAGCGAGTATGGATTTCACGCGTGAGACGCGATCACCGAGGTGGGTGGTTTTTCAGCCGAAGAGACGAACAAAAACATTTACACAGAACGGGCAGATTGGTTTTCACTAAAAAGGTTTCGGGGCCGTTTGTTTTAAAGGGGTAATAACCGGTCTACGGGCCTCCCGCTGTAACGACTCCAAGCTTAATCAGTCGTTGGTCTCGTCTTAGATTCAGGAGCCGTATGTCTATCCCATGCATGTTTAATACCCTCACTGTATTACCCTCTACCACCTCTGCTGGGAGGCTGCTCCACTTATCTACTACCCACTCAGTAAAAAGACTATATATATAGCAGTATATTTGAGTTTTTTTGTCTCCTTGTAAATACCGACCTGCAAATTCTTTAAACTTTGCCTCATTTTCAAAAACGACGTCACCGATTTCTCCACCTCCGATAACAACTCCAAAAGTCTACAAAAAATATATTATTCTTCCGTCAGCATAAAAAGCCAAACTTTTCTAAAACGACGGAATTCCTAGCAGACAATCGTCTTAGGTGTAGAGTACGTCAGAGGACCGCGCCGCCCATACGCAACCAAAAACACAGGTTTTTCTTCTTCTTCACATTAACTTCTATGAAGAAAATGATTCTTTGCCATTTTTTCACCAAACTCCTGGTTATTTATTTTTTTTATTTTCAATATTTTATTCAAGATTTTTAAGAAATATTAAAAGTGATGAATAATATATAAAAACTAAAAATAATAATTTTATTTTTAATTATTTTCTGCTTCCTTAAAGGGTCTGGATCATTTTTTTTTTTTTCTGGTAAGCAGAACATATAGAGGGCTTTAAATGATTAAATAAATATGAGAATTTTTCCTGTAAGAGGCAAAATTTGAAAAATAGCTTTATTGGGTTTTTTGGTATTTTTTTTTTTCTTGCCTTTATTTGGATCAAAAGCTGGAAGGATCGGCAAAAGGGTTGAACTTAATGGACTTGGGTGTTTTTTCAGCCTAAATGACTCTACGTTGCCATGTTCTCCTTTTTAAGGCAGGCAGCTGCGCTGTACGGTAAGCGACATGCGCGGCATTTAGTAAAGAGGTTCCTAATACCCCGACGAGTTGTAGATTTGGAGGCTTACTCCGGCCGGCTGCCCTCTTACGTTAAGAATAACAGTATGAACGTTGGAAAGTGAATCCGTGCCGTTCCGATCGCGCAGGAGGAACTGCTTGCGAGTGGCATTTACCAGACACTTAAACTTCTGTTTACTGCATTCCTGTCACCGCAGCAGATGGCTGCCGAGCGCGGCGACGTGAATGTCAGGGCCGGTGTGTATTATACGACGCCGAGACCGAGCTGAATTTGTGTAATTTCACCACTTACTATTCTCTGCGTCTATCCAAAAAAAAAAAAAAATCCTTCAAAATGACATTGATTCATAAAATTAAGTGTTTTCGGAATTTAACTTATCGTAGCCTCACAGGGCAGCCGCCGTGGGATCGGGGATCTCACGAGGGGGGGAAAACAATATCCAGTGGCTGGCTGAGGATGCTTGGGGTTGCACGGAGTCCAATTTTATGCAAGGACAGGGAATGTCGGCGAATATCGGACAAAATTGTACTTTGCTTCCCGGAAAATGGAAAAAAAAAAAGTAATTAAATATAAAAATAAATTCCTAAATTCTGCGTTTGTTCCGTAGAATTCTGAGTGCGCTAAAATAATTAAATATATTCCACAAATATCAGAGGCAATAAAGCAATGAATGGATAATTCCTTTTATAGAATTAAAAAGCATTGATAATAAACGCAGTCGTGGATAGGCTAGCGGTGGGGTGACCTTCTAGTTAGAGTTAGACCCCCCGGCAGAAGCATTCTATTCGTGCCCAAAATATATAGATTTTACTCACAGTTGCTCATTAAGAAAAAGGACTTTTGTGCTTAATTAACCATTTGTGTGCTAGAAGACACCTGCTTACTTTGCTGTATTCAATATTTCCACCCCATACTTTCCTTTAGGAATTTAAAAAAAGAAAAAAGTTTTAGGGGCTGGAGTTAAAGAATGAACTTTTTAGGTTGTTGATGGCGCTTCAAAGGAGAATAATGGGGTTTATTTGCCCCGTTTAATTTATAAAGCCGTTCCCTGCTGTTTCTATACACATTATCGGGGCTTTTAGGGCTGTAGAACCCTGCGATACCCTCATACCCAGCAAACATTCCGACCTCCTAGAAAAGAGGGGCATCAGGAGGGTGAGAGGGACGCAGGGTTTTGAGGCAAACAGAGGGATTGTCCCTTGCAAAGCGGGGCACTTGGGAAGTATGCGATGCAAATGCCCTAACGTGTAATTAGAACGATTTCTTGTCCTCAACCCAACAGACTCACTCATCATTTTCATCTGTAGGACGCTGCCCTCTGCTGGCGACTTCTGGTTCTGCGGCTTCAGAATAGCCGTCCGCGTCTGCGCGGCCTCGAGAGAAAATAAAAGATCACGTAAGATACTCGCGGTACCTGGTAGGGTAAGCGGCGCTTAAAAGTACGCAGCATTTCTATACACTTTACAAACGGACACTTTTATAGCTGAACGTAGCATTAGAAACATATCCAGCCCTTCCTATAAACAATCATTCAATCATATAACATGTTGCTTCATTCATCGTTTTTGTGTCAGGGATACAAAAGCAGGCAGTATGTTGCCGTGGAAACTGGGAAAAAAAGTTTCTTTATGGTATATGCTGTTTTCTTATGCACGTAAACATTAGGCTAGCCTACAGGAGATGTAGTCCTGCTGCAGGACTACATCTCCCATCCTCCTCAGCCAGCCCCTTAGCTGAAAGAGCACTATGGGAGATGTAGTCCTGCAACAGCTGGAGGGCCGCAGGTTGGACGCCCCTGTCTTAGTGGACCACCAGCTTTAATTTATTCACGCCAAATCAATTTACTGTTCAGCACAAACTGGGAAAAAGTTATAACAATATGGTAACAACGCACGATATCCGAAACAATGTATCAACCTAAGACATACGCGTCTGTGGCGGGCAGCCAATAAGATTAAAGGACTGCTGTCATTGGCTGAACATAATATATTAGAACATATAAGACAAAAATGTAATTAACAATAATTAGTAATTATTAAATTTAACTACTTCTCCTTAATTCACAGAAGGTCAGATTCTAGAGGTTATACCCCGAGCCGAAGTTCTATTCCAGGGTCCCCCTAGGCAGATGGGGCGTCGGTGGACAGGGGAGGAATAATTATGTAGATCCTGAGAACAGGAAACGGAGATCGCTGCTCACATAAGATATGTAGAAAGGGGGTTTCTGATAAAAATATACGAATAACCTTCGTCCCCCGGACTTGGACTCACCTTGTGTCCTCTCCTGTCCAAGACTTTTTGCGCTGCGCTTTTTGACGGCAGTGAACGGGCTCATCTGGCGGGTCCCGGTTGTTGGGGAATATGAATGAAGCGGGACGGGGGTTTTTGGCCGTGATCTTTCATTCTGTTAAGGCAAAAAGGTCAAATTGGAAAAATTAACGAATAATAAAAAAAAACAGTTGGCCCCCAAAAATGCAAAGTGACAAACTATTATTATATCACTCCAACAAACGCCATAGCGCAGTACAACAAGTCATGGGAAGCTATCAAGATCCTATGGAAGTGTGAGTGCAGAGCGGGGAAAAAAAGTCTATATTTTGAGCACAGGGAACAAAAAAAAAACAAAAAAAACTTGTAAAATATAAGCAACTGTCTTTGGAATTATTTTTCTATTAAAAACTATGAAAAATAATGCAAAAAAAAACAAAAAGTGAATTTATTTTATTGCCTCTTTACAAAAAGGTGAACATCATGCGGGTTTTATGAGCCCAACTGTGTGCACTTTCTGCCTGTTTAGGTTTAGTCCATTTAGTTACTGAAAATATTTTTTGGGGGTTTTTTTGTGTCAACCTTAGAATTTAATTAAAAAAAAAATGTTTCAAAATTGCCAGAAATCTCTTGGATCTTCCCATATAAACACAGGTGGTCAGAATAATTAAAACGCTGATGGATTCACCTGAGCAGAAGTACGGAGGGACAGGAAAACCTGCACTGTTAGGGGGGGTCCTGGGAACAGATGACGAGGACATTCTGTTACGGAAGAAAACCGTTTTGCAAAGCAGAAAACCTGTGTTTCTGCTTAAAACAAAAATGCAAAAAAAAAAAAAAAGTCTTGAAATATTATTAATAAATAATAATAAAACGTGGAATGTATCAATTCTCTAAATCTAGACTTAAGAGTGCAGCGTGATTTGTACCATGTGGGTGAATCTTTAGTCTGGATAACGAACGGGTTTCCCTAATGTCATGGGCCGTGGCATTGTGCCTCCTTTATTCAAGCGCAAAAAAAAAAATGGAAAAAAAAATGGAAAAATAAATTCAGAAAGCAAAAAAAAACGAATAAAAAAAGTAAAATGAAAAAAAAATTCAGAAAGCAAAAAAAAAAATAATAATAATTAAATGTAAAGATAAATTCAGAAAGCAAAAAAAATAAAAAATAATTAAATGTAAAGATAAATTCAGAAAGCAAAAAAAATAAAAAAAATAATTAAATGTAAAGATAAATTCAGAAAGCAAGAAAAAAAAATGTAAAAAAAAATAAAAATCGCAGTCTTCTGTCCGCCGTTGACTCTGCATGATAAATAAGTGAAATTATCTTTATCACCTTGCATTACGCCGCCGTTCCCAACTACCTCTCGTCACAATATCGCCACCATTAGTACCAACTCTGACACCCACCGCCGGCTTCCGCGGGTAATGGGCAACTTTATCAGGATACATTTGGCATTAAGCGGAAAGCATTTGGCTCCAGAACCACAACGTGACTTTATCTTCAAACATAACGGTAATAGTCGGGCTTTATTTTTTACTGCGGTAACGGCGGGGTAATTTATAGCTGCGGCGGTGTTTTAGAGCTTAATTATAGCAGATTAGCGGCGGTAAACAATTACAGTCTCCCCATAAAAAGGCCTTTCTGGTTTTCATTTGCCGCGTTCTTATTGTAATCCGCACAATGTAACATTATCATAATTCCATATTGTTTCGCGCGCCGGCCGATGGCACGTCTGCCGTCACGCTGCCGGCGGCTGACAAACGACTCTCCTTCCGCGTCGAGCGCATTCCATTTGCAAGATGGCCGCGGGGCACACGGAATATTCGCTTGTCTTTTGCTTTACGACAAGTCCCTTTCCGTCGACAGGCCCTAAATCCGGTGCTCCGTGCGCTGCGGGAAGCGCTCGCCCGCTAAGCGATGTGGGGGGGGGGATGTTTTGCTATATTCGGCATCTAATACAATCTGGATTGATGAGAAACCCCCGTGGCAGGTGCGACGTTACAAGATTCCCCCGTTTAATAGATCCCTTTGCAGCTTGTAAATATTTAAGGGCAATGAAAGCGAACGGAAACAACGGCGGTATTTTATACTTTAGGATCTCTTCGTTCAGTTGGCGAGTTGGGCCCGGAAAGGAAACCAAGACGGGGCAAAGTGATCAGGATGAGGAGGTCCGGGGGGGGGGGGTAATAAGGCAATTGACGGCCATAGAGGCCGGTGACAGCTTTCCCGTGACCCGTGACCAGAGGGTACTTTTATTGTAGGGGGTGTGGTTAGAGGCGTGGCTGGGGTGGAGTTCTGTGCCCTATTGCGGGGTATTTGTGTAACTGAGTGGGGCATTTAGAAGAATAATAATGGGGTTTATTTACCCCGTTTAATTTATAAAGCCATTCCCTGCTGTTTCTATACACATTATCGGGGCTTTTAGGGCCGTAGAACCCTGCAATCCCCTCATACCCAGCAAACATTCCGACCCCCTAGAAAAGAGGGGCAATAGGGGCTGGGGGGGGCAAAGAGAGACTGTCAATATACTTGGCAGTAATAATACCCACCTAGTAACTAGAGTACCTACCTTATTCTTCTCAATTGTATCCAATTTTAGCGATCTTCTGACACTGCAAATAGAAACAAATAAAGACATATCATTTGCCGGGGGATGGGATGATTATTTATTTTTTTTAAAAAGACAATAATTGGGTGCAAAATGCTCGAGCCAACCAACAGGAACATTCCATGGGTTTCCAGAGTCATGTTAAAGCGCTCCGAGGCATACAAAGAGTTAATACAAGGTGACTCCTGGAAACAGATGGATCGGGCGACCCCCTCGAAGACGCAGACCCTTAAAAGAAATAACCCCCGCTACGCTCTACCGAGCGGAATCAGAGACATGCCAAGCGCTCTGTGCTGCGCGAGCCAGAATGTGTTCCTGAACTGGATGCCCAGCTGTTAATAGCGGAGCTGGAAAGAGGAGACGTGGATGTTTATGATGCCTCCGACCTCACAGTTGTCATGTAAGAAGCAGACATTAGCATTTTATTACACGAGGACTAAATACTTACAGCGGGAGCGATCCTGAACTCCGCACGGCGTCCTAACATGAAATACGGTAACACGCCGGTCACACGGAGCTAAACCATGAGAGCGCCGTGATTTATTTAACGCGGGCTCCACTCCAAGTCTTATCTGCCCTTCCTTGGTCCTACGCGGGCCCTGGGCCAGTCTGATACACGGGACAAATATCCAGCGGGCAACAGCACCCCATACTTACCCTTACTGCCACTGCAGCAGCTCATCAGATACTGCATGTATACAGGCGGTGTCATTTAGCGGCCTCTGGCCTTAAAGTGGTAGGCTCGCTTGGTCATCCCCAGACTGGCCCTGGTCCTACCGTTTGTGCTGGGACATGATGTCATCACCCGGTGCTATACTTACATAGGCAGCGCGCCGGGGGCAATAGAGGGGAGGCTACTCTGGTTAAGAACGGCCCTCCAGAGAGTAAATGGGGTAAAAGAGGCATGGGGGCAATTGGCAGACAAAAGCAATGCATTGTGCAAATCTCATTCACCAAAAGAACAAATGCAAAGAAAGCGCTTAAATGGAGCACAGAAAGGATCCAGTCAGATCATTAAACCTGAGCAACTCAGAGGACAATTGCCCCTCAAGCACCATTACCAGCCCTACCCACCCTTTACTTTATAAACACGGCTCACTAAATAAAAGAGTCGCATGAAATTATATTATATACACATACAGTATATATATAGGTCTAGACCTACATTGAACCTTAAAGGGCCAGTGGTCACAAACACCCGGTTCCCTTTTCGATAGCTCATTATGTAACCAAGGGCGGGCTGGTCAAGGGGGCCAAACAGAACCAGCCCGCATGCGGAGGCAGAAGCACAGCGGAGTCTCACAATTTAGCATTGTGACCCCGCAGTAATAACAGCAGCTATAAGGAAAGGCTCCGGGCAAGGCATGGATGTGTTGGTGTGAGTGGGTCTGTGATGGCGTGTATATATATATAATTGTGGAGGGCCAGGGGAGTGACTCTGATTTACCTGCCCCCCCTCAGAGTTGAAGGTGCCAGACCCTACCTTGTATGCAATTCAGCATTTTAAAAAAAATAGCTTATTTTATTTACCCTGTTTAATTTATAAAGCTGTTTCTATACACATTATCTGGGCTTTTAGGGCTGTAGAACCCTGCGATCCCCTCATACCCAGCAAACATTCCGACCTCCTAGAAAAGAGGGGAATCAGGGGAGAAGAGAGATATAGATAAGGAAAGGGGGGCATCATGTGAGGAATGTGGAATAGATAGAGGGACTGGCCAATCTAAATACAGACACTTGGCAAATATTCTGTTAGTAACTGTTTAAATTAAGTAAAATACATCGGGATGAAATTGTGGCAGAAACATCCACCCCCCTTCCCTGACATTCTGGACTCTAATTCCTGGCTAACTGAGCATCATGGGAGTTGCAGTCCTACTGGGTCCATGCCGCAGTAAATGAGATCTCCGTCTGCATAATAAGCCATATACTCACGGGAGGCTCATGACTCTGTCCTGACAGGAAATGCGCTCATGCAGCTCTCCGAAACTCTTCCCCCAGAAACAGAAACCACTCACTAAAGTTCCTGGTGTTATTATTGTCCCCCATGCTCTGTCAGACATGGGACAGAACTAACTGCATACAAATGGATTTACATAGCGTCATCATATTCTGTGGCGGTGTACAATGTGACCTAAGCATCTCATTAATAAAAAAAAAAATGCAATTTTGGGAACCGGAAACAATGTTTCAAAGAAAGTTGATACCGGTACATTTGAAGCTATTGATACAAATGTATCCGGTTCCAAAAAAAGAAACATTTTGTGTTTTTGTTTAAAAATAGGGATTTTGGCCCACAGATTATTAAAGGGACACTTCTGCCATTATATTCACTTTAATGCATACAATAGCTGCGCGGTCGCTTTACATTTTTTTGTGGCGTCTGCCGAATCCCTTCACGCGTTTGCAATGGGGTGTCCTTTTTTTTACCATATCAACTAATATTATTATTATTATTGCTGCTGCTTCTTGGGACATTACATTTGTTGCTATGGTGATAAGACCACTCTTTTAACTTTTTATACTTACCCCTTTAAAATATTATGATTTCATCAGCAACAGAAATGGCTGTAAATTTATATATTATCCCCAATAACAAGACACCATAATGAGCAGCCTAATAGTCTTGTTGGCTGTGATAATATATCATAATATGAAACAGTGGAGTAGACCCAGGAATAATCTCTGATTTACAAAATCCCTGCATTGTTTCAGAGGCGGCTTGATGCCGCAGCGGCCATCTTTGTTGTGGGAACGTAGCGTCATTTCCGGGTTCGAGCTCCCATGGCAACTGCAGAGTCCTGGGAA
Organism: Spea bombifrons; assembly: GCF_027358695.1. Classification (NCBI taxonomy): domain Eukaryota; kingdom Metazoa; phylum Chordata; class Amphibia; order Anura; family Pelobatidae; genus Spea; species Spea bombifrons. The sequence goes on from NC_071092.1 coordinate 46,769,945, forward strand.
GCCGTGGATGTGATTCGGAGGAGCTGTAAGGGCCACGGTGGCCCATTTCCCTGGAGAGTGGACAAACAACCCCTATATCTACCCCGGTCAGGTGAGCAAAAGCTCTTATTAACCCCTTGGCTGCCATGGAGCGCGTTATATAGATCATTAAATGCCAAAAATATCCGCTTGTACAATAATAATTAATGACCAAAAACTTAGTTAAAGCACAGAAGGGGTTAAATATCCATCTGAGAAGCTTTTGTAAAGTAGCCTATCTCTATTTATTTGAAATAAAGAATACACTGTGATGCTCCTGCTACCCAAGAACTTGCAATCTAATTGTCCTTATAACCAAGAGCTTTTCCTTTTGCTCAATCGCTTACAATCTGACGCCCTACCCCTAGGTTGGGATCTAATTCTAATCTGCCCGAAGAAACTTAAAATGTCCCTCCCTGAGCCAAAGAGCTTGCATTCTAATTCTTAGAGTAACCTAGAGTACCTAAGTATCCGTTCCTGTATCTATTCTGCCAGTTATTTGTAAATCCGATGCATTTTCTTGCCAAGAAATTGCAATGTAATGCTTCCTGGGGCAATGAGCTTGCAATCTGATTTCCCTGAGCCCAATCCGGCGCCTCCTCTACTCTCCCCTCTACTCAGCCACTTGCAGTCTGATGCTTACAGTTACCGAGAGCTTGCAATTAGCAGGTTCACCAAGCACACAAAATGTAATAATTGAAAAGTGGAGCAATCACCATAGCAACCAATGCAAAGGCTCTTTATCTGGAGGGCCAATCATGTCATCTATTATGCATATGTAAATATATATGTATTATATGTAAATATATATGTATTATACGTAAATATATATGTATTATATGTAAATATATATGAGCAGTTTAAAGGTCGTGGTCAGCAACAGAGGCGAGCATATGGTTACTGGCACCTCATTCCCAAACACAGAAACACTGCGCTCTAACACACACTTACATCATACACTCTCACACACACTCTGTAACACCATACGCTAACACAAACACACTCTAACGCCATATGTTAACACCCACACAAACTCTGACACCAAACACTAACACTTGCTCACTCTTACACCATATGATAGCATCCCCACTCACTCTAGCACCAGACACTAACACACAAATTCTGACACTATACATTAACACACACATAGACCACACGCTAGCCCCCACGCACGCTAACTCTGGCACCATATATGAACACAATACTCACAAACAAATTCTGGCACTATATACACACACGAACACCATATGCGCACATGCTCACACCATACATACACACACGCTTACACCATACACACACACGCTTACACCATACACACACACGCTTACACCATGCCCATCCGAATCACTCCATCCATCCGTTTATTTGTATGCGCTGGGCTTGTTTGTAACGACAGCCGTTAGCAGCAGCCGGTGTGACATCTCGTCCCCACGGGGTCCTATAACGGAGCGGTAATATGAAAGCGTCAGCCGCGCGGGCTGTCTATTATAAATAGAATACTTCATCCATGATAGCCGGATAATTTTCTTTCTTTCCCAAGTGTAAAAAAAAAAAACCCTTTAGTGCTCAGGGAGGTGCCGGTGATTTAAACCTTGCGAGCGAGGATCCAATGAGTCCTGAAGGGGAGCCGGCGTGCGGCGCGGTCTGGGCTCGGAAAATGTTCATATACAGGAACAGATTTCCCGAAGTCAGTTTGCTAAAATCATGTTCGAGGCCGTTAGACCGACCGGTGAGGGATTCACCGCCCGCCGTTACTGAGCGGATCGTCGTGCCAGCTTTTAGCAATTTTTTTTTTTTTTTTTTTTTTTTTAACCCTTTTCAGTAGCGGGGCTCTGGCATACAAAGGGTTAATGGTGTCATTATCCCGGGAGCCTGTAAAAACACTGAACTGTAACATATTGAATTTCCTCCTGCAGAGATCTAGGGTTATAATTTGTGTTAAGCGATCGCTCGCTGGAATGAAGAATAAGCCTACGTACCCGCCTGTGGTGTCAAAGGTCGCCTGTGGGGCCGAGATTCGGGGTAATAGTTATATAAATCTGGGAACATTCTCGATGAGAAGCTACTTCTATTCCCATAAATCACCAGAGCGCAGAAGCCGGTCTCTATGTTCCGTTACTGAAATATTTAAAGGGACGCTCCAGGCATCAAACTCACTTTAATGCATATTGTAGCTGAGTGACCCCTTTACATTTTCAGGGGGTCCTTCTAGCAAGCGCACAGGGGGATTCTGCAGAATCAGCTACTGTGCTGGCCTGGTTAATGTCACATGGGGTCTCTAAAGAGACCCCCCATGCTCAGAAAAAAAGCTCCATCTCCACATGATAGCTGAGCGTCCCGTTTAACGTATCTCCCCTCTTGCAAAAACATTAAAGGATTCATTAGGACCCCCCTCTATGCGTTTGCTCTACACCCCCAGTTTCTTGGCCTGCAGAAGATGCTCAAACACCACACTGAGCTGGTGCTTTATGGCACTACTAATGAAGTCCATTCCTCCATAGGCTTTCATTGGTGAAAGAGTCCACCCAAGTGATTAAGACTGAGTCATTCTATTGTTCCCCACAGGCAGTATGATAAGGAGTCGGGGTGTTTAGTAGATCGGGGGTCAGATAACAGAGCGAGAATCATACAAACGGCTGATATGCGGCTGGATGAAAACATTATATTATGGGGCAAAAACTAAAACTGGTTTAATAACCAGAAATGAGTGCCAGCTCCACGTTCCTTGGCAATGAACTGCAAATATATAGAATTCAAAATCATTACTTATTGAAACTCGCATTATCCAACCGTCTAACAGGCAGATCCTCCGGACGGCGCGTAAATCGTTCTGGCTGTTAATATGAAGCGTGACGAGTGTTGCTAAAAAGTATGTTCCTAACTTTACATGAAAAAAAAACATATAATCAAAGGGAAGATCTGATCGCTTAATGTGGTTTGTGAGATCATTCGGCTCAGCGGAATGTACGATGAATCCAGTGAAGAAACGCGTTACGGGGGATTACCCTACAGAGCGAAGAAACGCGTTAGGGGGGATTACCCTACAGAGCGAAGAAACGCGGTCTGAAAACTCCGACATCACTGCATGTCTCCCGTGTGACATCATTGGGGTCGATTCACTTAAAGGGCAGTCTGCCGGAGAGCTGAACCTTTTAGCTCCTCATATCACTTTGCAATACGGACCCCGGCAAGAGTCTGCAGGAAGGGATAAACCAGATTTCACTATACATTATACAGGGGCCAGCTCACTGACTCATCTATACGTTATACAGGGCACCTCACTGATTTAACTATACATTATACAGGGCACCTCACTGATTTAACTATACAGGATACAGGACTGGCTCGCTGACTTAACTATACATTATTCAGGATACCTCACTGATGTAACTATATATTAAACAGGGGCCGGCTCACTGATTTCACTATACATTATACAGGGCCGGCTCACTGATTTCAATATACATTATACAGGGCCGGCTCACTGATTTCAATATACATTATACAGGGCCGGCTCACTTCATGCATTAATTTAAATTTAAAGGCTTTCCAAGATGGGATTCTTTCCTCCGGGGATATGATAAACCTTCCCAAGGACGTTCAAGGTCAATACAAAGATCTTCTTGGAGATCTCTTTATAAATCGTATGACAACGCGGGGGCGTCCCTTACGACTGGAAGAAAGGAACACAGAGAAGGTCTCTTTGCTGTCAGGCGGTTATATTGGGGAATAAACTGTCGGCTGATGTCGTTTTTGGCCAATTCAGTAAATCTGATCATGAAATGTTGCATGTTTTTTCTGGATATGCGGGGTTATCGCAAGTAAAAGCAGATACGGGAACGCCGATCCAGGAAGAGCCGACTGTCTTGGTATCGAGAATTATTTCCCTTTGCGCTGACGTTACTTCTGGATTAATTTATATATGTTTGTTGGACGGTTGGACTTGATGAACTTTGTGTCTTTTTTACCTAATTAACTCTGTTGGGTGCTGATCTGCCAACCTAACACACGGCGGCTCTAATGAATGTTGCGTGTTATTCGTGTGTTTTATCGCCCGCAGGATGGCGAGCGTCTCTGGAGCGTCGCTTAAACATACAGCCAACGGACGTCAGGAAGACCGGAAATCAGCCCCAAGCGAGGAGGAGATCTTCTACACCACGTGCCGCGCCGCTTATCTGACCGTGTTTAAAAGCAGCCTGGAATCCATCACCAGCCGAGAGCAACTATGTCTGGGTAGGTAACAATATCTGAGGACTACCCAAAATATAGCCCCCCGAGACCTGCGAAAAACTGATGGTCACCAGAAAAACAGGGAATTTTTTTCAGATTTAGAAAACAATGTAAAGTCTACATAAGCTTAAAGGCCTCAGAAGTCTCTCCTTCAGGTGGACACCTCATATCTTCCCTGGCACGAATGGTCTCTGTAGTTCTGAGCTCAGCTGGCACTCAAAGGGTCAACCCGAGGCGCTCTGATATTGTTCAAGAGCGCTGGTATGTTGATAGAGAGATAAATCCTGATGACACGCCGGATCCTTTCGGTCGTGATAGCCTAATTACGCCACGGCTTGTTAAACATGCGGTCACATTCAGCAGATGTGCTTTAGTCTAATGAAGGCTTTCAACATTATGGCAAAAGAGTTTTTTTTTTTCTCGCGCTAATGGCAGGTTTCTCGTAATCCAGATTCAAAAATAGTATTGCGGAGAACAAATGTTATCGCCTTCCCGCCAGTTATGTCTTTCATCTCCTTCCATCAGCCACTTAAGCGATTGACCAATTATTATTTTATGAGCCCCGGTGTCAAGGTCAGAAGGAACAACGCGTTAGAATACAACGGGAGGTTTTTTTTTTTTTCATTTTAATGATGTGCCGCTTAAAAAACGCTAAGGGTTAAAAAAGCGCGCGGCCGCTCAAAAGTTTGGGGTCTCTGAGCTCAGCCTCTCCAGCAGGAATAATCGATTGTAAGCTTTAGCGTTTAGCACAGGAACATGGCGCCTGTGTGGATTCATATTACTGTACGTTTTGTGACAGGGCTACAGAGTCTGCAGGCGCTATAGGAAAGATTGTAATGTAATTGTGAAAGTCGGCAGAAACTGGGGTTTTTACTAACGTCGGGTTCGTTTATTTCCCCAAACATAACTTGGTAACTTTCTGCTCCTTTTTGGAATTGAGGGAAGCCCAGCTCCGTAACGAACCCCCTTACATGTATACCGTGGGAGCAGAATCTGTATGATGATTCCTCCCCACTTAGCCGATCTGCCCCTATTGTTAAAATGCTGATCGGTTCATGCAGCTGCTGATATATTCCATTCTGTATCAAATATGTCTCATTAGCTCAAGGTGCAACATGAGATACCTATATGTTCTGGCTCAAAAAGGGTTATTTTACTGGAAAGATCACTGTCTACAAATGAAGATGAGATAAAGTAGTTAAAAATAAATGCTATATCACAATATATATATATATGTTGTAATTGCACTATAATAATTTATTTTTGTTTTTTCCTTCTACAGTCCTTCAGAACGCCGGTCGAAATCCTACAAGGAGAACGCTTAATAAATACTGGACGACGAAGACCAAAGAGTTAAACTTCGACGACTTTTGTGCCATCGTGAAGAGGGAGAAACCTGCTTCTAAATCCGAGCTTTTAAAGGCTTTTAAGAACATCGATCTTAGCAACAAAGGATATATTGCGCATGACGACCTTTACAAAATCCTAACTACGGTTTGTAGATTTAAAAAATGTTATTATTAATTTTTGTATTATTATTAATTGTTTTTTTTTGGGGGGGGGATATTTGTGGCCTGTCCAGCTGCTTTGCAAACGCTCTCTGGCATGTGAATGGTTAAAGGCAATTAAGTTTCGTAATACAGCTCGTATTGGGCTAATGGACCACAGAAGTCTGGAAGGGACAGTTTAATGTCACCTGACACCTCCGCTATAGGAGAATGTATATTCAAGTAATCTGTGAGGGACCCTAACCGTCTGTGAGTGCTTCCTGGCTGCAACTGCGCAGACCAACACCAGCTGTACAATGCGCCATTCAGGGGGAATTAACCGAACCGAACCCATGATCCACAAAAAGCGAGAATGTCCCGCTGAAAACGAGATGGTTGGGAGGTATGCGGTCTCAGTGGAGGGAACTGCAAAGACTTCATATTCTCTGCCATAAAGCAGCAGCACGGTGTGGTTTGTGAATAGCGGGTGGCACCAGATATCACGTTATTACCTACAATGGCAGCCCGCATGTCAGCAGAAGAAGAAGAAGAAGAAAAAAAAACACTTTAGGTTCTCTACCCGACACAGCTGTAAAATGTCCTGTACCTGTATAGGTGTGTGTGTGTGTGTGTGTGTGTGTGTGTGTCTCTCTCTCTCTCTCTATAGAGAGAGAGAGAGATACACACACACACACACGACTGTTCAAAAGTTTGGGGTCACTGAGCTGTTTTCATGGAAAACAAGGAAATTTCTAGCAACAGCTAGTAACATTTTTGCAAAAGGGTTTTCTTACAATCAATTAGCCTTTTAAACTTAAACTTGGATCAGTGAATACAACGTGCCATTGGAACACAGGAGTGATGGGAGTGATAAAGGGCCATTGGAAGCAGGGAGTGATGGGAGTGATAAAGGGCCATTGGAAGCAGGGAGTGATGGGAGTGATAAAGGGCCATTGGAACCCAGGAGTGATGGGAGTGATAATGGGCCATTGGGACCCAGGAGTGATGGGAGTGATAAAGGGCCATTGGGACCTAGGAGTGATGGGAGTGATAAAGGGCCATTGGGACCCAGGAGTGATGGGAGTGATAAAGGGCTGTTGGAACACAGGAGTGATGGGAGTGATAAAGGGCTGTTGGAACACAGGAGTGATGGGAGTGATAAAGGGTCTCTGTACGCCTATGAAGAGATTCCATTAAAAATCAGCCGTTTCCAGCTACAATAGTCATTTATAACATTAACCCCGTCTTCACTGGATTTCTCATCCATTTCATGTTATTTTAATGACCAAATGTGCTCTGGGTTCCCAAACAAGGACGTTTCTAAGCGGTCCCACACGTTTGAATGGTAGTGTAATTTATAGATTTATTCTATGCATCCCACAAATACATAGCCTTCTTTTTCTTTTTATATATGTAATATATTGTATATAATGTGACAGTTTATCACGCCGAGTCTTATTATCCTGTGCAGTCCACCTCATTGAATTCTTCCCCCCCGAGAACACTACAGCGACAGTGTATCATCACGCGGGATGGTTACCGCCACTGATGGTGATGTATGTCCTTCTTCATCAGAAAAGCCAGTGTTGGTTCAATTTTACAGCATGAAACATTAATGTCCTCGGACGGCCCTTTAGAGAGAGAAAAGCCTTTTCTTTTTCTTTGTATGTATTTACTGAAAATGTACGGTTTGTGGTTTGCAGAAGGCCGAGAAGATGTCTGATGATGAAGTCGGTGCTTTATTCCGTTTGGCCGACGTTAACAGCGGCGGCCGACTTGACTACACCAAGGTACGTGAGAAACGGCATTTACAGCAATGGCGACCATGCCTTTAACATCTCTTTAAAGCGGACCGTATTTACACAACACAGGTGTTTATCACTACATAAAAGTTAGAAACAGAATTTGCCAGCAGGTCGGCCCCATCCGGCCCTTCTAGTCTGCCCATTTCACCTTAATCAGTTGTTGGTCTTGTCTTAGATTCAGGAGCCGTATGTCTATCCCACGCATGTTTTAACCTTTTACGCATCTGCGGTATTCAAATGTCTACAAATGGAACCGTTTGTAGTATGTTAGATTAAATCAATATTGTTATGTCCTGTTTACCCATTGTACAGCGCTACGGAATTTGATGGCGCTATGAAAAACAATAAATAATAATAATATCAATAGAACAAAATGTGTTGGGTACAAATGACCACTTAATGCCATGCGAAGCGGCGAGTAAATTGGTATAATATCAGTTTAAAAATATTTGTGAAGGATACATACTTTCTAATGAAAACGCATACCCCCCCCCCCATGTGTCATCCTAATTAAAGTTGTTGGTTGGAGGCCACAGTGTGAAAAGTGCTTTAGTGATGTAGTGGAGTTCCTCGGCTGTGATGTTACAGAGTTAATTAGGTTAAAAAAGACACAAAGTCCACCCGTCCCACAAACATATATAAGTTGATCCAGAAAAAGGCAAAAAAAAAAAAAAAACCCACGGAGACGGAAACGTCATCTCAATGAGAAATAATTCCTTCTCGACTCTCCCTGGATCAACGTTCCCGTGTCTGCTTTTACGAGATAACCCCGCATGCATTTCATATCCAGAAAAACAGTAATGAGCCGAAAGCTCCTTTCTTCTAATCGTAAGGGACCCCCCCGCGCGTTGTCGTAGGATTTATAAAGAGATTTCCAAGAAGATCTTTGTATTGACCTTGAACGTCCTTGTGAAGGTTTATCATATCCCCGCAAAGGCGTCTTTTCTCCGGAGGGAACGCAATGTGAGGGTGTACGTTTCTCTCGCTCCTGCAGTTCTGTAATGCGTTCTTCGCAACGTGTGAGCGATGCACCAAAACGGCCGCCGAGCGCATGGACGCCGACAGCAAGGCTAAGCGGCAGCAGTTCGGGAGCCAAGTGGAAAGGTCACCGGAACGTTCTGCATCCCCTGCAACCAAACAGTACGTCAGATCTTCAGACGGCGATGTCTCGCCAAGAAAAGGTACGTTTTAGTAAAGACCCGCATATCACCGGTCGATGTGGCCGGCTGTCTATAATTTCCGCTCTTATACTGACTCCAAATTCCTAATTCAGATCCGTTCTGGGCTTGTAACAAGAGATCGGCCGCCATACTGATTTGTAAAAGATGCTGAGCATGGAGAATAAGCTAGTGTCTGGTAACTCTGGGGTTGGTAAAAGAGAAGAGGCCGCGGGACCTGGTGTCCACTGTGGCCCCTATAAACCTAAAGAAACATCCTTGTTTTCAGTTAATGAATGTTAATATATGTTGTTTTAGCTGAAAATAAATCATCAAGACCTTCATCTGCTCGAAGCCACAAAGCGACGGTGTCTACTGTGATCAACATGGGTCCGGCCAGCACCAGAACCTCAAAGCTGACAGAGCCCAATAACTTACAGGTAACAAAGATGGTTTCCACACGTGTGTGCTTTACTGCATACAGTCGCTGTGTCCCCTTTAAATGTCTTTAGGATTCTATCACAGTGAGATTTCTTTCTAGTGGAGCGTGCAAGGGGTTCTTTTTGTTTTAAAAAGCCTAAAGGGGGATTGCCGCATTCCATATTACCCCAAACCTTAAACCCTTATACCTGTATGCAGCATGCTAATAAATTTTAGTATTCACGTGGTTTAAATGGCGAAGCTTGTGAATAAAGGTTTTGCAGGGGAACCCTTAGTCCGCTAAAACAATGCAGGGAGAGTCCAGTAAGCGAGGATTCCAATGCAGTCGGCACTGAGGGGCCATGGGCATACCTGGGAACTCTCTTCCCCGGAGACTCCGGGTCACCACCGGGGAATCTCCGGGTTGCGGGAGAGACGTTGAGCCACGCCTCACTCCCCGCCCACTTCCCCTCCTACCACGTCAATTTTTAACACCGATGTTAGCAGGACGCCAACTGATGTCTATAGACCCGCCTTTCCACACCCGGAAAATGGAGGGCTTCTGGAGACTGAATGATCCATTGGAACATTAAGGCTCCGGCTACCCAGAGCTCTTTGGGAAGCGGGTGGGCAGTCAGCTGGCATCAGTGGGCAGGGCGTGCGTGGCTAGCCCCAAATACATTACTACTGTAAGTGGGCGGGGAACAGGGCGTGCCTCAGCACTGCTCCCGCCACCCAGAGAATACCTGGAGAGTTGGCAGGTATGGTCGTGGGATATTTAGGAATATTTGCATGAAATGCTGTGGTTACACCTTTGGTTGATGTCAAAGATAAAAAAATTTAATATCAATAACTTGAAAATTGAGTAAAAAAACCAATATATTTAATCCTCTACCTTTGATGTGATGATTCCTCTTTATGATATCGTAAATAAGAAAATTACATTTTTTTTATTAAAAAAAATCAGCTGCAAACGTAGCTCTGATCCCTTATCACACGGCACCAGAAATGTGCAAATGATTACATCTGAAAGCTAGACTGCAAAGGGTTAAACGCAAGCCTTAAACCGATAAACTACCCCTTGTACCCAGATAAACGGTGCTTTGTCCTTTAAATCTGTATTGATTTTCATTTAGGAACATGTTTTTAGTTATGTCAGATCTCCTGGTTGTCGGCCCCCACGGGGGGTACATCAGAGTCTTCGTCCAGTGTCAACATTTGCAGTATTATTATTGATTTTAGGGCTTTTTTTCATTCTCTTTCTTTTACTTTACTAGAGTATTTTCGTTTCTTCCCTGAACCTAAAATAATAACTGCAAATATTGAACCCATAAAGAGCAAACTGCCCTTGTGCCCTCGGATGAGACCCCCGAGACCTCTTTATGGCAAATAAAATTACTCTAGAAATGCAGCAGAAAATGCTGCGATCAGGGCTCTCCCGAGAAGCATTCTTGTTTCAAATAACAAACTCCTGGTTTGTTTTGGACCCCAACGACCTTTAAATCGTAAATTGCTTGACAATTACATTTTTTCTGCATTAAATTTTAAATAACAGCTACTTCTTTGAAATCTGTGCCGGACACACAGGAGATATTAACCGGTTGGGCTTTTTTGTGGATTTCGCATTCAGCTGTATATATATATACCGTGTGTGTATGTATATATATATATATATATATATATATATATATACACGCTGTATATGTCCATATCATATACATTATAGCATTATTGTTGCCATAATGTATATTAGGTGTCAAATGGTTTAATATTTAACATAATTGTTATTTTTTTTTTCAAATATTTTATTATTTAGATTTTATTACTTTATTTTGAAACATATTTTTTTGTCTTCTTTAGGATTGGCATCGCACGCAGTCGAAAGGATGTTTTTTCCTTGAAGATAACGGTGATATCGTCGGTCATCATTATAAGATGCAGGTTCCCCAAAAGTCTTCGGTGTTTTTAAAGATCAAGCCTTTAAACCTCAGTAAAATTGAAGGTACGTGCGATGAAGGGTCTGTTCCAACGTTTTGAGTATGCTGCCCTCCGCTGGTGATTCAAACAAATAACACCAAGGAGAAAGAGAGCAAGGGGGTCCTCTAAAGACCACCCAGCTACATTTATATCCTAGCCAGCAACTTGTACATATTTTACATACTTCAGGATTCTCCAGCTTTTTTTTTACATGGTGACTGGATTCACCATGCCTTACTCCGGTCCCAGCCTTACTCCGGTCCCAGCCTTACTCCGGTCCCAGCCTTACTCCGGTCCCAGCCTTACTCCGGTCCCAGCCTTACTCCGGTCCCAGCTTTACTCCGGTCTCAGCCTGACTCCGGTGCCAGCCTGACTCCGGTGACAGCCTTACTCCGGTGACAGCCTTACTCCGGTCCCAGCCTTACTCCGGTCCCAGCTTTACTCCGGTCCCAGCCTTACTCCGGTCCCAGCTTTACTCCGGTCCCAGCTTTACTCCGGTCCCAACTTTACTCCTGTGCCAGCCTGACTCCGGTCTCAGCCTGACTCCTGTGCCAGCCTGACTCCGGTCTCAGCCTGACTCCGGTCCCAGCCCGACTCCTGTGCCAGCCTTTCTCCTGTGCCAGCCTTTTATCCGGTCCCAGCCTGACTCCGGTCCGAGCTTTACTGCAGTCCCACTCCAAGCCTTACTCCAGACCCAGTATGCCCTTTAGATTGTAAGCTCATTTGAACAGGGCCCTCCTCACCTGTTGTTTCTGTCATCTTGTTATTTACTGCTTGTTATGTCCTGTCTCTGTCTACCCTTCGTTCAGCGCTGCAGAATCTGATGGCGCTATATAAAACAATAAATAATAAAACGTGTAAATCTTATTTTCAAATTGTATATTGTAATTTTTTACCCTCCTTCTAGTTTAAAAGCTCTGCACAATCTGCTAGTTCTCTATTAATAAAGGTAATGCAAGGAGCTACTAATAATTAATTACACATTTTGACTAGTCTGAAAATATATATTTTTAAACAACAAATTGGCGTTCTGAATATATTTTAGATATTGTTTTGTTTTAAATGTATTCTTTAATATTATGTCTTTGTTAACACACACAAATATATATATATTTTACCACTGATGGCTTTTCTGATGTGGTTTCTGAAACTCAAATTATCTTCCTTGCTCTCATGATTCTCATAATTACACTTGAAATCTACAAATATGTTTCATCTTACAAAGTATTTTTAATTGTATTTTTTTTTAATTTGCACATGAACCTAATGACTGGATTTTTTTAATATACATGATTTTAGTGTAACTGCGAAATATGTGTAAATACTAAGCCCCGCCCCATCTAAAAAAAAAACACATTAAACATTGTTTTTTTGTATCCTGTGTCCAAATTTCCTATGTTCTTGTCATATTTTGCACAGGGAAGCCTTCCTCGTGGATGTCGGTGGACACGTGTCTGTTCGTACTAAGAGAAGGTGAAGGACGCTCCGATCCGCAGCTCGTCGCCTTCACGGAACTTCAAAATAAAGAGGCAGGTTTCTCTTTTTCCATATAATCAGCGCTCTTTGAAACATTTACTATGTTATCATCGAGTCTCTAGAAAATGCCATGACCGGCCACCACGTTAAATATCCCAATGGACATCAGCCGGTTCATGTGCTGCATTTACACAAACTAGTGATTAACCGCTAAAGAGGCAATCAAGCCGGGATATAGATTTATTTAAATATAAAATAACACACGTTTCTTAGTAAACAGAATATACATCACTCGCTCACAGCAGCTGGGTAGATCTATTATTACACCTATTACTTTTTATTTAACCCCTTAATGACTAAGCCCATACATGTACGGGCTCAAAATGCATTGTTTTCAATGGGTTTAGGGACCGCCCATTGTCCTTAAGGGGTTAAGAATCCCTCGCACGGTTACTGCGAAGGCGATTAAAAGTAACGTTAATGCAAACAATGTACAAACGAACAAACACGTTCGGAACGTTTCCCTGATCGTCTCTACTTCCAGATGAGTTTCCAGCGATCTTAGTGCTCCCTTTTCAGTGTCGCATTGTGTCATAGGAAGTTTAGGTTTTTTTTTGCACGTATTGGTAAACGTGTTTTTTGTTTTTTGCAGACGTTTGGTTGGAAGGGAGAGCTGGGACCTGGGGTTTATTGGATTATTCCATTCACCACCGGATGTAGACTAAAGAAAAAAAGGAAGCAAAATATAAAAGAAGCCCAGCTGGTTTATCGAGACAGAAAGGAGGATTTAGCACTAACACCTGAATTCAAGTAAGTTCGGAAAATGACATTTATACATTTCTTTTCAGAATTTGTGGTGGCTCATAATCATACTACTGTAGGTGAAGCATGGCTTCCAGGGGTCTCTGGGTCACTCTCCTCTTTCTCCAAGCACGGGGAGCAGCATTTAGACATGCTCCACCCATTTCCTCTTAGTCCCACCCCATACAGCTAACCCCACCCCTTCCAAAGCCACATCCCAAGATGAGGGAGAGCTTCACTCTGGGTCTGCGTAGAACCATATGGGACTTGGAAGGGCTGGACGGATGGATCTAGCCGCACATATTAGGGTTTGCACCCAACATGCTTAATGGGGCAGATAAATGCCACGCTCTCCACCAGGAGATCAAAGTCTGCCCCTAAAACACATCGATCACAATGTCACAGGTGATAATGCCTATAGCCGATGTAGCCTTATTAGCCCAAGATAAAACTGAAGTCATAGAGATAGAGGCATACACTTTCGGGGGCCTCGGAGGTCTCTACTCAGCAGAAAGGTACCCGCTTCAACTAAAAAAAAACCCCAATATCACAGTTTTGATACACACACTGAGAATAAGGACGGAAGTCAACCTCTCCCACCAACAGGAGATCCGTTTCCACCCAACTCTCTCTCCCGTTGGGACGTTAACATACCGCACACCCATTCTTATGTATATAAACGGTGGAAACAATGTGGAAAATCATTCATTCGATTATAGAGACAATGTAAACAAGACAAAGAACCTACTAAACATAAAGGGCTGCTAACAGAGACAGATCCTTTATTATATACACTTAACGACAGCAAAGAACTGAGAACAAACCCAACATTATATATATATATATATACACATTTTCTTTATTAAAATCCATCTTTTTCCCCTATAAATTAGATCCGCGTTGTCGGACGTGTTTGACATCATCGATTTAGACGGGAACAGTTTCCTCAGCCTGGAGGAATATAATTTCTTCGAACTCCGAACCAGCGGCGAAAAATGCGACGAGGACGCGTGGGAAGTGTGCAAAGGTACATCAAAAGCGGACTTTTATTAACTTTTTTCTTTTATACTTCATTTTATACACTTTTGCTTTTTCTGTCGCTTTTTTCGTATTAATGGAGTCATTTAATGGGGTTATTTAACAAAAAAAAACGTGTTATTCAGAGATAATTTGGAACAGATTTAAATCCGGAGCGCTGCGGTGTCTGTAATACTTCGCTGTAAGTATATCGCAGGCTGGAAAACGGCCACTAATTCCGTGCAAAACATTTGCATTTTTATGGTTTCTATTAAGAATGCATTAGAACTCAATTACTTTTCTTGTAACCTTTCAGCGAGATGTTGGGGGGAAAAAATCCATTGGTATGAAGGCCACGCGCTTCTCCCATCCGTTATAACATGACCTTAATATCACCCGCTTACAGCGCGTCTTACGGGCATCTACGGGAGGACAACACCGCCGGAGCGCTCTGCGGCGGCCAATAAAAAGCGGCGATTGCATATTTAGCAAAAAAGAGGGTTTTATAGAAATGTAGAGGGCGTTTACGCTTCATGTAAAGAATCCAAACACGTTTTAGGATTGAAAGGCGATTGAAATGCTTCATTGAGAAAGCAGAATATATGCCGGGGTGGCCCTTATGTGGGCCGGATGGATCTCCGCTCTTCCCATTGGGTAAGCAGCATGCCATGAGCATATGTAGGACGTTTCTAAAGGAGCTGACCCTGAGATTCTTGAATAATTAACCCTGTAATAGTAGTGACTCTCCAAACGTGTCACCCAGATAGCTCCAATAACAGTCCTTGTGGAAATCTTGGTTTAATTAAAGATACACTTAACCGAGTCACCTGCGTTCAAGCAGGGATATCCACCATAACATACTGGGAGCAAAAGCGCCAACTGTGGGAGTCTTATATACGATCACAGCAGGGGGAAAAAGAAGGAGTCCAGACTGCGTGACCCCCCGAGAATCTGCCCCTTTATCCTGACATAGGGGCAAAAACTCAGGGTCAAGCCTTGAGAGTTTCCAGGTATTGTGATGAGCTGATCGCCGGACTGGCACCCCGTTAAGCCGGTCCGGTTCAAAATACTACTACATAAAAAGCCTTCAAGCAGTGGTCCAAAATCTTTAAATCCGAGCAGCGCCGGGGAGGACTGTCCATCTTGCCAGCCCCCCTTTGCCGACGATATCAGACGATATCCTCGGCTCGACTGACCTTATAGCCGGGGAAGCCAGACTTGGCCCGACTGTCTCCATCTCCTTGGTACACGCGACATTTCGGTAGAGAAGTCCGTGAATCGTTATGGACGACTGCGGCCTGAACTTTTATTTTCAAAAAGTAACACTTTTATATTCCTGCGTTTTGGGTTTTTTTTCTCCTATTTTAACATCGGGAATTCTGTTAAGCTTTCTTTATAATACGCAATTATTGTCCCCGTTTAGCGATCCATTATAATGCAGCCCGGGGCAGAGAGGGTATACTTTTTATTAAAGAGACCACACTCGGGTATTAAATTAACCGATTCTTTTTTTTTTTTTTTTTTTTTTTTTTTTTTAATGAGGCCGGGATCGTAAAAAATGGCGTCCTTGGTAGGATTTACGCCTCTGATCCGCAGCGTCTCTTGCAGTAAAAGCACAATTATCGTTTCTAATAAGCTCTGTAGATGCTGTACGGTGTTAATAACCCGGGTGCGATGATCAGATTAGCGATTTCTCTTTATAGATCCTCGGAAGGTGTAAGAATCTCCTTATTCTCACATTTATTATATTTTGTTTATAGACCGACCCATTGATTGGGATCCGGTTATAATTTGAAGCAGTTCCCATACTTTTCCTACATGTATACAATATAACAGTGGAGGCCTGTGCTGTTGCCATGGTGATAACACCACTATGTAAACGCATTTGTTCAAGTAACGACGATGACCCCAGCTACAGCGTAAGGTTATAAGAGGAGCGTTGGTTCCAGCGGGTTAATATCCGCGATTCACAAATCATGTATTCTCGCAGAGAATGTTCTAAATCCAGCAAAAAAACCTATTTTCCTATCAACAGAAAATTTCGAAACCAGCAAAAATGAGTTAACGAGACAAGGGTTTCTGGAACTGAACCTCATGGAGGCCAACGATCGAGAGGGAGACCCCGGTGACCTCTGGGTGACGCTGCAGTCGATGGGTTATAACAAGGCGTTAGAAATGACAGAGGTAACGAAGCGATTATTTGTGGATTTTAGGGTTCAGATCCGACATTTATAATTAATTTCTGTGAATTATAGAAGAAATGCCTGAATATTTCTTTGTAATCCTTTTCAAAGATATTTATTTCCACAACACCCCCCCCCCTCCGCACCGAGGAGCTTTCTATGTTATCTGCCCCTGATACCCCTCAAATTAACCCTTTAAAAGGGTTATATCGCAGTGACTCGCTAATGGCAGCAGCCAAGTGGTTCTAATGATGCTCCTTAAGGGATCTGTGACTTGTCAGGAGGTAAGGATATTATGGATTAGGCCACCTGTATTCAAGCAGGGATTCCAGCTGTGAGGACAAGCACCCATCGAGATGCCCGGATATCATGAAATCCGAGGGCGATGTGAAGGAGTCGGCTCTAGATTTTGTGTTAAAATTTACGTTAATGTTTAATGTCACCGTAACAAGAGGCGGGAACTTCTTAAAGGGACAGCCCCCTAAAGAATAATGCGTGTTATAGCACTCTGTGAGTAACACTCACCCTCTGGGAGTGCTTTAATATACATTCTTCCTGATATAGAACCTACAGCTCTGCTGCAGCAGCTGCCCTCCTCCTCCTCTGTGCTTCGACATTTCTTGCTACCGATTGGCTGCTTGAAGCAGCCAATCAGAAACAGGAAAGGGCTTCCATTGAAACGATGCCCGCAGCATTCCCCAAGCCTGCACCGGGGCAGACGAGAGACGGGTATATCACACGCATAGAAGACATCTCCTGCGGGGCATTTAGCTGGGAGGGGGGGCAAATGCATTTGGGAGGAATGTGCAGCCCCCCCCATGCATTTGCAAAGCAGACGCCAACAAATATTAAATGAACCATGCGGCTGTCACCTGCATTAAAGTGCTTTTTGACTGCGTTATATATTTGGTCCGCAGGCCTGTCCCTTCCTTATCGAGGGCTACGCAGACAGATGCCAGCCGAGGCTTAAAGCCGTCGGGCTCGAGTCCGGCAGCCGGCAGCTCCAGAGGGCGCTTTGCAGATCTGTCATCCTGAAAGGGGACGCAAAACCTGTAGAGGGCTACGAAGACGTCATCATCTACACTTACAAGAGCGACTCCCGAATCAGCTCCGTTATCGAGAACAAGGTATTGATCGATTTCTCACAAATCCTTCGATATATCGGTCCCGGGAAATGTAAAAAAAAAATGGCTGTTAAAAGTTATAATTATTATTTTATGAATTATTGAAGCCCTGTCCATGTATCAAAGCACAGTGATTCCATGACAACGTGACCCTTTAAACCTACGTTGCCGACAGATCGGCCCCATCCGGCCCCCGTCTAGTCGCCCGTTTCTCCTGCTGTAAAGACTCAAACACCGCTTTCTGCCTGGCGCCAGGAGGCAGCCACTAGTCTTTGCCGCCAAGCAGTGAAGCACTTTTTAGGTTGCTTCACTTATCCCTGGCCGTTTAAGTTACATAGGATATTAAATATATATATATAAGTGCGTGTAGGTGCTCATTATTTCAGATTACCGAGAGCAGTGTCCCTTCACTCGATTTCTTATTTTGGATTGTTGGTTATTGGACTAATTGGAATACGTTTTTGTGACTTTTTCCTCCCCGTGTCACAGTCCAACAGTAAAGTGCTCTTACAAGTGAATAACGAGCAGAGTAAGAACTGCACCAGCAGCCGAGGACTCAACGTTTTCGCGGTGGAAGTTCCAGCAAAAGCGACCGTGGTAACCAATTTCATTTTTTTTCTTGTGATTCCAACCGCCTGGTTAGAGGCGGGGCCAGGGCATTTGTATATCTGAGTGGGGCATTTAGAAGAAGAATAATGGGGTTTATTTACCCCGTTTAATTTATAAAGCCGTTTCCTGCTGTTTCTATACACATTATCGGGGCTTTTAGGGCCGTAGAACCCTGCGATCCCCTCATACCCAGCAAACATTCTGAGCTCCTAGGAAAGAGGGGGCATCGGG
This sequence comes from Spea bombifrons, assembly GCF_027358695.1. Taxonomy (NCBI): domain Eukaryota; kingdom Metazoa; phylum Chordata; class Amphibia; order Anura; family Pelobatidae; genus Spea; species Spea bombifrons. The sequence continues at coordinate 46,788,480 of NC_071092.1, forward strand.
AGGGGGAGAGGGGGGCATCAGGAGGGGGAGAGAGGGGGGCATCAGGGGTGTGGGGCCCAAACATGGACATGTGGTAGGTTTGGTATATAAATATAAGACTTTGGGTCATTTTGGGAGCGGTAGCAGCAGCTTCAGTGATTGACGGTAGGAATTTGGGAAGAACTGTTCTAATTTGCTTATCTCTGGGAGAAATAATTCTGTGATATAATATGCTGTTCAGTGATTGGGGAAACGACATAATTCATAATATTTGGTTAGATAACCGGAAAAAATAATAATTGAATTTCGTCACACAATATGGACGCTAAAATCGGTCAAAGAATCTCCAAAGACGCGTCCCTTCTACAATAAACAGTAAAATGACTCCAAATGTCCTGCATTCTGTCCAGTTCTGTGAGTTCAGAATTCTCTAATGTCACTTAAAATGATGTTTTTCTGTAATTTCAGGTTTCTCAGCATGTGCTGCCGGCGAACGAGCGTCAGGAGTGGGTATATTACTGCGTGCAAAGCATCGTCACCCACTGAAAATCGGTGTCCGGTCTTCATTCATTTCAACCAATCGGTTCATTTTCATTTTCTTACAGAAAAAGAAAATTTCTTTAAAAAAAAAAAAAAACTCTGAAACAAAAAAAATGGACTTTTTCTTCTGTGTGACCCTGAAAAATATTTGATTCTTTTCTCTGCCCACCTCTGTACCCGGGGACCCCCCACCTACTAAAATGCCAAGTAGGTGCTGCAAAAGGTCACAGACCTGCCATGTTTTGCCCCAAAAGACTCCCTGTGTCATAGCTGTTAGGGGCCCCTTCACACCACCCAACCTGCCTCTGCCCCCCCCCACCCGCAGTATGGGGCAGGAGAAGAAGGACTGCTGGGTCTACTAAGTAGGGAAGTCCCTTTGTATGAATAAGGGTAAGAGAAGGGGTTAAAGGTGCTGTTCCACTGTTAAAAAATGAATGGCTCTCCTTAAAACGCTAAGCAAACAAACCTTAGTATCTCTCTCATTCCAAAGCTCCTGAAGATTAAAAACAACAAAGTGACGTCTCAGTTGCTATGACAACAGCTCCTACTAATTTAGTGTCCCCGGCAAAAACTCTTGAAATTTCCCATGAGCCAGGAATGATTTCAGTAAGAAAGATGTTCTGATGCCGCATTTAGAGCTCCCCAGAGATTCAGCAAAACAAGTGGAACGGCACCTTTAAAACAATTTATTTGCCTGCATAATTTTTTTTTTCAAAGTCCATTTTTTAAATTTTTTATTTAAATCATAATTATTGCCAAAGATTTTTTTTTTGTACAATTATATGTTGGGGTTTTACTAATGTTTGCAGGGACTAGATAATGATGATTGTCCAAAAAGACTTTTTCCCACTTAATTTCTATTTTTACGATTTATTGAATTAAAAGCACACTGTTTGGTAAAATTACACATTTTTATGTATTTTATTATTAACCATTGATGGTAAAGTATCTCTGATTATAAATGTTATGAGTTTGATCTTTGGCTTTCACTCGATGAACCAAGTTTAATTCAGCAGCTGGGATCATTCTTCACGGTGAGAGCAGTAAAGATACGGATTCCGCTATTAAAGATGCTGTTCCACTTAGACAAAACATAGCAGATCTGTCATATTTTCATTTATTTCTTTACATCTGATTGCTTAATCACATAAAAGCCACGTGGGTTTTTTTTTTGTGTCATGTGACAATAAGGTGTTCCCGACCAAAATTCTAAACGAGGCAAAATTTCACATTTCAAAGAATTATTTCTCGGAAGGATTTGGGAATTCAAAAGTACTAAAAAAGACGTTTCCAGTGCTGCGTTTAGTTATAAAAATACTTTTAATTGAAATTCCTGTTGAAAATGCCCCAAGGAAGGCCTGGCTGCCTTATCAAAGTGAGGAAGCGCGTACAGAATAGGTGATCGGCCCCTCAGTGGGTCTGTGATCTCCCCCGCCAGCCCGTTTACATTCTGAAGGCTCGGCAGACCGCATTATGACATGGAACGCACAGGTATGATGTCTTTGATGGCGTCATGGCGGCTGGGGTTGTTCCGGGGTAAAAGTAAATGCACCGCTGGGAGCAAAGACTGCATAACTAATAAGTTCCTTGTCTGAACCTCATCTCCCTTCTCCCCAAACCTCCACTTTGCGAGCCAATCAGCTGCCACCAAACGGGAGGATTAACTTAACGGTTAAAATCCCGTAACGGTTATTGGGGGGCCGCTGCTCGCAATCGCAAAGAAATGGTTAAATGATCAGAGAAATCACAATTTCTGGAACGTGGCAGATCCACCATGACGTAAACCAATAGGATGCTCTCCGGCAGCCATTGGACTCCAACTCCTACGATCCTTATCCATCTGTTTCCGGCTGCTAGAGATTAAAATCAGGATTTATTTCATTGAATCCAAATACATGGAGCGAGATATTATTCAGCGAGCGGACCCCGTGTATTTATTTAACCTTCTCAGACCGCAGCCGATGCTAAATTTGTCACGAATGCCCTCTGTGCTGTCTGTGGCTGTAATATTATCCGGCCCTCGAAATGTCAGCGCTGAGTCCGGGATCACCCACCAACTACATCAGATACACATCATTTATATACATCAGATATACATCATTTATATACATCAGATATACATCATTTATATACATCAGATATACATCATTTATATACATCAGATACACATCATTTATATACATCAGATACACATCATTTATATACATCAGATATACATCATTTATTTCTCTTTTAAATTCTGGAGTTTCATGGAAAAGAGAACATACGGGTATCGCCGGGATCCTGTCTGATACTAAGTAACTATTTCACAGAAGGCAGACCCGGCAAGGGCAGCGAGTAGATACGGCTTAATCTTACCTCAACCTTATTTTTTCTTCTACAGAGTCCGGACACGTACATGACGGGGTTAAAAGGGATCTCCCACCATTATTTTTTATTCCTAGTATAAGATTAAACATTTTCAAAAATCTTGTAGTTTTTGCCCCATAATATAATGTTTTCAGGCAGCTGCATATCAGCCGTTTGTATGACTCTCGCTCTGTTATCTGACCCCCGATCTACTAAACCCCCCGACTCCTTATCATACTGCCTGTGGGGAACAATAGAATGGCTCGGTCTCAATCACCCAGCTGGACTCTCTGACTAATGAAAGTTTATGGAGGAACGGACTTCATTGGCATCGCCATAAAGCATCAACTCAGTGCGGTGATTGAGCCGGGAAAGTCACCCAAAATATCACATGACCGACAGCAACGGCGGCTCCAGGTCTGCAGATAAAGGGAGTTTATTGGAGGAAAATGCATATTTATCAGTAACAGCTAAAGACTTGAAGGCATCATCGGAACCGGTTAACATCACTTCATAAGTCTACGACACGCGAAACATTTAACAGGCGTGGAGTCCATGGCAGGACACAACAGAGCTTGCCAAAGAGCACCGTGACTTTCCACCACGCTACCGGGAATGTATGCTGTAAACATGTCACCGCGTGCACACATGAGAACATCATGCCAATGGTGGAGGGGGCATCATGAAGTTGGGGCTGCTCTATTGTGTTTGCTTCCCGTTATCAAGAGGACAATGACAACGTGACAACGACAATGACAACGTCAGGCCGCCAGCTGAAGCTCAGTAGAAGTTGCAGCAGGACGATGACCCCAAACATCAGTCAAATTCAATCCGCCGCCCATCAGATGCTGCTGACCTCGAGAGCCGTTCCCACCGGACATCCCGGGAACACGGCCGAGATTACGCAGCTCTGTGCGGAATAACGTCCTAACGTTCCTCCTGAACACATAATTATTTATTGTTTTATATACCACCATCATATTCCGTAGCGCTGTACAATGGGTAGACAGGACACGACAAGTAGCATGTAACATAACAAATTGACCACAAGTGAGTTATAAGGATAAGATGGTATATGATTGGGCGAGGTTATAAAGGTGTATTATATAATATTATAGGGATCTCTGCATGGAGCATTATATATATATATTAGGATAAGATGGTATATGATTGGGCGAGGTTATAAAGGTGTATTATATAATATTATAGGGATCTCTGCATGGAGCATTATATATATATATTAGGATTAGATGGTATATGATTGGGTGGGGTTATAAAGATGTATAATATAATAATATAGGGATCTCTGCATGGAGCATTATATATATATATTAGGATTAGATGGTATATGATTGGGCGAGGTTATAAAGGTGTATTATATAATATTATAGGGATCTCTGCATGGAGCATTACATATATATAAGGATAAGATGGTATATGATTGGGTGGGGTTATAAAGGTGTATTATATAATATAGGGGTTCGGTGCCGGGTATGTACTGCGCTGCGGTATATGTTGGCACCTTGTGTCAGGACGTGCAGTCCGTGCCTGCGGCCAGGGGGCGGTGCTGCGGCCCTTACTAGAGATATATCCGCCAGTGGATGGGCCTGGCTTGTTGACACCCATTGCTCCGCCCCGTCCACATCTACTGGCATAGTCTGATACTTGTAACCGCTCCCCTAGCCTAGGGCTCCGCCCAGTGACACCTAGTACCCGCCCTCTGCCCAGACACACCTACTGTCCTAGCCTGTGATTCCGGTTGCCCCCTCCCCTTAGCATCCTTTGCCCCACCCCCTGTCAGCCTCCGTCCCAGCCCCTACCGGCCGAGCTCAGTGTTCGTGCCCCGGGTTGTCAGTGTCCTTTTACCCGGCAAGATGGTGCAGATAGTTCACGTGAAGAGCCAGCCCTACCCGGACCAGAAGCCGGGCACCAGCGGGCTGCGGAAGCGGGTCACCGTGTTCCAGGAGCGGCCGCACTACACCGAGAACTTCGTTCAGAGCATCATCTCCTGCACCGAGCCCGGGGAGCGGCAGGACGGGACGCTGGTGGTCGGCGGGGACGGCCGCTACTACATGAAGGAGGCCATCCAGATCATCATCCGGATAGCGGCCGCAAACGGGGTAAGTGGGAGACACAGGCGGCCGGTGCGCGTTATATATCCGAATATATACAGTGCATGAACGGGACGTGTCCGCAAAGAGTGTATACATACATTCACACGTACATACACACATATATACATATATATACACACACACACATACATACATACATACATACATACATACATACATACATACATACATACATATACAATACATCTAGGCATACTGCACGCAAACAGTGCGTGGACATATCCAGTCCGTATACAACATATATATATATATATATATATATAGACACACCCACTGTGTCCGGGCAGCATGCAGTCTGTATAGGATACACACAGCGACAGCACATGAACAGGTAGTCCATGTATACAGTATGGCCCCCGAGTGTCCCCTCCGCTCTTACACTTAGTACATGGACTGTCCCTGAGTACAAAGGGTAACTGTCTGTAAATAAAGAGGATCAGAACCTCTCTGACTGTCACCGAGCGCACAGGGGGTCTCTCTGACTGTCGCTGAGCGCACAGGGGGGTCTCTCTGACTGTCGCTGAGCGCACAGGGGGGTCTCTCTGACTGTCACTGAGCGCACAGGGGGTCTCTCTGACTGTCACTGAGCGCACAGGGGGTCTCTCTGACTGTCACTGAGCGCACAGGGGGTCTCTCTGACTGTCGCTGAGCGCACAGGGGGTCTCTCTGACTGTCACTGAGCACACAGGGGGTCTCTCTGGCTGTCACTGAGCACACAGGGGGTCTCTCTGACTCCCTGTACCAGTTATTCGTCACCATACAATCCCCTCATATAGTGACAGCCGCCCTGTGCGCTGTGACTGTCACTACACAGGTTTCCCCGCTGTCACTGCACGGGGTGTGACTGTCATTATATACAGGGTGTGTGTCACTGTACATGGGGTGTCTGTAAGTAACCGCGGGGTGACCCGTGTAACGGTGATGGTCACCCACCAGCCGCCTGCCGCTGACCCCCCATCTGAGTCCCGTACTAAAACCTGACATACAACGTATAACTTCCTCCACTACTTATAGGGTTAATCCTTTACAAACCTCCTCCGGCACTCTGCGGGTTAAACCCAACCAGTCCTTCATATGGAAGGCATTACCATCTCTAGTCATTCAAGGGTTAATGCCCCCCCACCCCAAAGGGTTTAAACTTCCTGTGTAATGATTCATTACTGGTAGGGCCCGGCTGGTACTGGTTATACTGGGGAGATGGTTTATATTTTGTGTCCCAGTGGACTCTTTACTGGGGGTCCCTATAGTCTGATCAGCGAACCCCCCGCGGCCTGCATGCTGTATCTGCGCATGGAGAGAATGACAAGGCCTCCTATCTGCCAATCTAATTATGGGCGTCCTGAAGGCTATGCAGGTTGTGGGGCCCCTGGGCCCAAGGAATCCCCCCCCCACCCCCTCCACACTACTACAGGGAATGGGCATGAGATGCGAATTTACTATATCATGTAAGGAAGTTTTATTTTACTGAGAAGGTGGTAGATAAGTGGAGCAGCCTCCCAGCAGAGGTGGCAGCGGGTAATACAGTGAGCGTATTAAACATGCATGGGATAGACATACGGCTCCTGAATCTAAGACGAGACCAACGACTGATTAAGGGAAAAACAGGCAGACTAGATGGGCCGAAAGGGGCCGATCTGCAGCCAGGTTCTAGGTTTCTATGGAGACATCCGCCTCCTAGCAGCCACTTCAGTTAATCTCTAAACAACGTCTCTCGGGGCCTTTTTTCAGCGCGTGACCTTTTACCGCTGCTCCCTTGCGCTGCTCGTTGCCGAGACCCCAGAAGTCTGCGCTCCTCGCCCCGCAATTTCAATCAAATCCCAGAGACTTCCCCACCCCCGCCCTGACCTTGCAGCGCCCTTGCTTTGGACCTTATAAAGCCCTGTGACATTTGCGGTGACCCCCCTGGAATCCCGCGCTCTCGCCTTTCAGCTCGCCTGGCTTTTCAGCTCATCCTTAACTTAGACCAGAATTAAAAAAACATTTTCTGTATTGATTTCTGTATCGCCGTCGTATACCGCGGCGACGTACAACAGGAGCTCCGTTATTTATATCCCGTTACCGGCTTCTGTCACTCGTTTTTAAACGGAGCCTCTACTTCAAAGACGCGACCGAGAACTGATCAAGGTTTAGACGGCCTAATGAGAGTGATCTGCTGTACAATTCTATGTGCAGAGAGTGGTAGATAAGTGGAACAGCCTCCCAGCAGAGGTGGTAGAGGGTAATACAGTGAGGGGATTAAACATGCATGGGATAGACATACGGCTCCTGACGACTGATTAAGGTTTGAGTCTTTACAGCAGGAGAAACGGGCGACTAGACGGGGGCCGGATGGGGCCGATCTGCTGGCGGAGGTTTTATTAGTGGTTACGATGTTCACATCAGGAAATATTCTGTTTACTTCCTGTTTGTTACTTTGTGTTGAAATTGTGTCTTTGTGGTTTGATTGCGTTTTAAGAGGACAGTTTAATGTCCTTGGCAGCCCATAGAAGAATGCGCATCAAAGTCCTCTGTGAGTAACCCTCACCCTCCATGAGTAACCCTCACCCTCCGTGAGTAACCCTCACCCTCTGTGAGTAACCCTCACCCTCTGTGAGTACTTTATGGATTCTTGCCTGATGCACAAGCTGCAGCCCTGCTGCACAAGCTGCAGTCCTCCTTTACGATTGGACGTTTCTTGCCACTGATTGGCTGCTTGGAGATCCCCCCCCCGTGATTGTATTCGTTTCCGTGGGAGATCTTCCTGCTCCCTTTACAGCCAATCAGTGTTGCGACAAAAAAGGGACAACGGAGGGGGCTTTATACTGCAGCTTCTACTTAAGATAAGTCATTTATTGCAATACAAGAAGAGGCGAAGGAGTGGAGCTCCGGAAAAAGGAAGTGGTTGGTGGAGAAAGTAGAGAGGCATTTAGAGAGTGAATGTGAGTGAATGAGAATGAGTGAATGAGAATGTGTGTGAGTGTAAGAAATCCTCCGAATTTCGTCCGAACCAAACAGTCTATTCTGTACACGTTTAACCCTTCGATGTGTCTGATCTCTCTCCCTGCCCCCCAGATTATTTGCCTTACAGGAGATGGAAAGCATCGTAATACACGGTTTGCCTCCGCAGCCATCCTGCCCCTGCGCTGCCTGCACTGCACTTCCTGGGGCAGCAGATGGGGGCATCTTTTACTTGCTTGCTGGGGCTGCCCCTTTGGGTTTGTACGTCGCGCAGGAAGCGTTATATTCTACGCCAGGTTGTTTTTTATGTATTTATTACTTTTTAGGTGTTTTTTCTCCGAGGTGCCGTCTGCTGCATTCCGTCGCAGTGATTTCCGCTTATTTTCTGTAGCATAAAAAAAATGTATGTTTTCAGATCAGGCCCGGACTGGCCGCGGGGCAAGGTGAATTTCACCTTGTGGAGGGGTCCCTGGGGGGCACTTTTATTCTGTATATAGTGCACAACGTTTGCGCTGTTTTTTTTTTCCCCCACGTGCATCTTTTTTTGGGATTTTTGAAATGGTTTTGTTAATTCAAAAAGCGCCATTATTTCCATGCACCGAAATGTCACGACTTCTGGCACGTTTTTATCCCCCCCACCCTCAACACATCGGTGAATCGGTGAATACACGCCATGATCCCCCAAACGCTGAGCTGAAAAGCTTGCAATCTATTATAAACAGACAAATCAATAATCACAAACCTCCCCAAACTCACAGAACACAATAGAATAAAAAAATACTAAAGTGCAAAGAAATCTAAATTAAAAAAAATATTAAAAGGATTTACCCCTCTAAATTAAGACGCGAGACGCCTTCAGCGTATATATATATACATATAATATAATATAATGTGATATATATAATATAATGTGATGTGATAAATATAATATAATATAATGTGATATATAGATATATATATAATATAATGTGATATATATAACATAATATAATGTGATATATAGATATATATATATAATATATAATATAATGTGATATATAGATATATATATATAATTATAATATAATGTGTGATATGATGTCATATGATATGTGATACGGATATATTACCCAAGGATTGCAGTCACATCAGATATGTGGATGTCACCCAAAACAAATCCCTTCCGATTGGATCGAGAGGACATGAAACGCAAGCTCAATACCACATTTTGATAGAATTTTTTTTTTTTTTTTTTTTTTTTACATATAATGTAAGTGATCCCCCCGCAGTAAAAGTATAAACGTCATGAAATAGCCAAAGAAATTAAAAAAAAAAAATTGGCGCTTTTGCACTTCAAGGCGTCTCTCATCTCAATTTAAAGGGTTAAATCCTTTTATAGATGTTTTTTTTATTTGGAATTTGTTTATTTTACACTTTAGTCCTTTTTTTCTGTGTAGGGAGAGTCGCGCTGTAAACATGGCTGCTAGGTGGACGGCGCTCACACATAACCGCCTTTTCGTTCTCCGTATACAATATTTCGCACTGTTTAACGGCCAAAACAAACAGGACTTTCTCCTTTGGGAGCGACGGCTGAGAGAGAGACTCGCGAGTCCCCACCTCGGGATCACAGAATAAAATGAGAGATTTTTTTTATTTTAAAGGGAGGCTTTAATGCATTCCGCAGCTGTGGGGTCCCTTTAAATTTCCATGTTGTAAATGGATGGGGGGGGCTGAGGATACCCCCCCTATAAATATTTGCCCCATTCCCTGCCCCCCAGGTATGTTTCGTGCAGGAGATGTCTTCAGCAAACACTACGCAAGGGGTCTGTGCGGAAAGCACAGTCATTGGTTTCAGTGGGAGCGCGTTCTCGTTGCTGATTGGCTGCTTTAAGAAGGGGGTACAATGCGGGCGGCGCAGTAGGGCAGGGGTGGTAATTCCTCCGATTCAGCGTGACTTGGCGCTGCTCGTTTGGCTCTGGTCTGAATGGTCGTTCTAATCCCTGAATGTTTAACATTCACCGCACCTTCCTACAAATTAACTCTGCGCTGCTGCTGCTCGTTCACCTGACGTGACCTCGCGATCTCACCGGGGGCCGGACGGGAAACGCGTTTACAGCTTACCTTTATTCACATTTTGTTTTAATGGAATTAATTTATAAAAAAAAAAAAACTAAATAAAAATAAAAGATCCAAACTAGAAACAGAACCTGCCGGCAGATCGGCCCCCATTCGGCCCCCGTCTAGTCGCCCGTTTCTCCTGCTGTAAAGATTCAAACCTTAATCAGTCGTTGGTCTCGTCTTAGATTCAGGAGCCGTATGTCTATCCCACGCATGTTTAATACCCTCACTGTATTACCCTCTACCACTTCTGCTGGGAGGCTGTTCCACTTATCTACCACCCTCTTAGTGAAGTAAGAGAGATCTAGAAGATATAAACTCCAATCCAGCGTCCCAGTCGCAGCTGGAAACGTTTCTTCTGAACCAACGTCTTTTCTAACCCCATTTATTTTAATGATCTTATCTATATTTTCTGCGCGACCAGATGGTCCGATGGAATTAGCGGCAGTGGCTGATTGTTCATGGAAAGACCAGTAAGCAGGTTCCTGAGTTATCTCTTATTCTTTGTTGAGGGATCTGGATATAAAAAATTGTAAGATTGTAAGCTCTTGTGAGCCGGGCCTGGGACTGGAAGAAGCGCAGCAGGAATTGTGGGCGCTATATAAAACATAAAAAAAAAAATCAACGTTATATTAAACAGAAATACCGGTTATCGGCCACACGAGGGAGCCCTTTCACTGGCAGTATTTTGCGACTTTTCTTTTCTAAGAAAACCATTTTCAAGAAATTCCCATAGAAATGTAGCCTTTATTTTGATGCAAAGACCAAAACTTTACCTTCAACGTCAATCCAGCATATTTCATATCAAAATCTAGACTTTTGATTTCTGAGAATCGTGTTTGATGGGATTTTTAAAATTCTGGAATTTTGGCCAAAAATTGACACCGGTTACCAGAAATGAATTAATTTGTAGTAAGAATGTATCAACCAATTTTTACATTTTAAAAAAAAAAAAAAATTTGAGTATAAAAATATTAAATAAAGCGATTTCTTTCATTCTGTAAATACTGCTGCCGTGGGATATATACTGGATTTTTTGGCTGTACGTGCCTGGGCCAAGAGCCGTTATCATGAAAAAATTATATATAAATATATATTAATGTGTGTGTGTGTATAATATATATATATATGTGTATGTGTGTATATTTTTATATATATATAATATATATATGTGTGTGTGTATAATATATAGTTATGTGTGTGTGTGTGTGTGTGTATTATATGTGTGTGTATAATATATATATATGTGTATGTGTGTATATTTTTATATATATATAATATATATATGTGTGTGTGTATAATATATAGATATGTGTGTGTGTGTGTGTTATATGTGTGTGTATAATATATATAGATGTGTGTGTGTGTGTGTATAGTATATATATATGTGTGTATATTTTTATATATATATATAAAATCTCTTTAAATGGCCGAGCGGAGTAAAGTTGTGACCTTAAAATTAGAAAGGCTAATGATACTGAACTTGGAAACGCGGCACAGAGTCCTCCGTGTATCCTGGACATTGGAGATGATAAAGGTCGTATTACAGGGAAGGGGAAACAGGTGCTCCCCTCCCAACAACATGGTTGCTTCTAAATCCCCATACCTCCCAACTGTCCAGTGCTCTGAAAGGGCAGTCCTGATTTTCAGGCACTATCCCACTTATGCAGGATCTCCCGTTACCGCCAAGGGAGCTGTAGAAGGAATGGAGGTCTGTGACCTCCCGAGTGGCCACCTTGTTACTTTGGAGCCATGCGGGGGCTCTTTGGGTAAGGTCGGTGTTTGGTTTTGCCTCCAGACCTCCCTTACAAAGGGGTCTCTGCTGGAACGCTTGGAATGTTGGGGGATATCCCCCTCTTATAGTTGATAGGAGGTCCCCATCTAAACCCTACTTAATTCATCATATTCTCTCTTTAAAATAATCGAGAAGCCTTCTAAACGCTCGGGAAAGTGCTGGCGGTGCCGGGGGGCCACATTAAGCCACGCGATGGCCGATTTTAATGCATTTTGGGGAAAAAAATCACATGCTCCTATTCACATAATAACAATAATCCGATAAATTTACTTTAGGATTTTCATCGTATTTGTGAACTCGAAATGGTTTTCAGAAGGACGCGTTGCCCACCTCTCAGGGTCAAACCTTCCACGCACGGAGGACCTGGTTAAATTAGGAGGTCGAGAACCCAACGGATATTTTTAACCCTGTGGATATATAAACCTAAGCGAGAGCTCGGGTTAATTGGGGAGGACTGAGCCGCTCGAGAACACCGCGGTACAGGTGCGGCGATCGGGAATCCAATGCCAAGGAATCCCCCCCCGGCTCGGAGTCAGCGCGTCCCACGAGAGAGGGCAGAGGATTTATTTATAGTCTCCCATCCAATGATACGCGAAGAATCCCCTCGACTTCCTCTAAGTTTGCAAGTTACAAAAATAGAATCTCGCGATCTGGAAAGGACAAAATGTATACAAAACCCCTGCTAGCGCTTCCCGCGTCGGACGCGACCTTCTGAGGTTACTGCTGATATTATTTCTTCCCTCTCGATCCGGTAATCGGGGAGGCACAGGTGCAAAAAAAAAAAGGAGCTGAGCGCGCAGAACTAAGCCTGGCAAAGAGTCAGAGCGAGCTGGAGAACCCAGACATTCTAATCGCTCGTTACCGGTCTGCCTCGCAATCGAGGAAAATTCCGAGCGGAATCCATCGAACCGCCGAAGATTATCGGCCTCCGAGGCTTCTCTGCGCTGAAAGTCTCTCGTTTCTTTCGCCAAGGTGTACGGCGGAGTGCGATGTATAGGTTTGAACGTATTTTCCTCCCGTGACAGTGATCGCTTCGGACAAGTGTAAGAAAAACTTCTTCAGTTACAGAAACCACATTGGACTCGCCGTCGAGAGAGTTATTTTTGGTCTCCCCTCTGCCTCGCCAAATCTCTTACCGGTGGATTTGACATAAGCTGCTCTTCAAAACTGAATTTCTTTCATTTTTATTTGTTGAGACACTTCTTGAATTTATTTATTTTTAATTTTTTTTCTTAATTTTATTTTATTTTTTTTTTTTTTATTATTTTTTTCTTTCTCCATTTTCGGCCCCCATGCGTTAAAGAAATGGAGGACAGTCCTCTTCCTTTGTTGACGTTGCCGACTATTTCCTACTATGACCAGAAACCGGGAACCAGCGGACTCCGAAAGAAGACGTTTTATTTCGAAGCGAAGATTAACTACCTGCAGAATTTCATCCAGAGCATTTTTTCTTCCATAGACTTAAGGGATCGTCAGGGATCTACCATGGTTGTCGGGGGCGATGGTAGATATTTTAATAGATCCGCAATAGAAATAATAGTGCAAATGGCAGCTGCGAATGGGGTTGGTATATAACGTACCTCTGCTTATGTTACCTGTATGCTTATCCAAATTAAACTCTTTGACTGCCAGGAGAATAATATATATATAAATATATATAATGTATATTTCATGTAGTACCCACATTTTTAATTTTTATTTTTTTTTCAAAAATTCTAAAAAAAAAAAAAATTAATTATTTTGTGGATTTTTTTTTATTTTAGACGAATTATTTGTCTAAATTTCTTGGATTATGTTCATTAGATATAGTAATTTTTATTTTTTTTTAAATGAGATTTTATCATTTTACGTTAGAATTTGTGTGATTTCAGAGGTTAACACCTCTGTCTCTTCTGGTGAATGTGACTCCCCCATATAAAGGATTTTTTATTTTGTTTTTCTTTGTGAGTTATAGTTTTAGTGCGTGTAATATTTTGAAACAAATGGTTGAAATGTAATTTAGAAAGTAATATTTCGAGTGGAACAGTAATGTAAGGAGATTGTGGTTGTAATTCTTTGGGGAAATAATTGGAGTCGGAGGAAAAAAAAGTGCTTTTTTTTTTTTTCTTTCTTCAGTAAAGTTGGCAGTGGGATAATATGAAAATCGGTTTGCTTGATTCTAAAATTAGAGCTAATTAGGCTATGATGTCACTTTTGTGTCTTAATTAGATATTTTGTGCCTCCAAGAAGACTTAGATATGATGTCATAGCATTCTGACACTTAAATGATAGAACCCCACGTCGCGTTTTTCCGAAACAAGGGTCGTTTCTACCAATTTATTTGTTTCTGCTCAGGGCGATGTTTATTTTTTAAACGCTGTTTTGTAAATTTTTGTATTTTTATGTATTATCATGGAGATTCTATGTTTCTATGCACTTTAAATTTATACCAAAAATTTCTAAGACCCAACTGCAAGCATTAATAGTTTAAATATTTTTTTAGTAAAAGGTATTTTTTGTTTGTATGAAGATCATTGATTTTTTTTTTTTGTCATTTTATTTGTATTATTTATTTATTTTTTTACTGGTGGCTTCCCATTCGTCTGCTAACGCCGCCACGGTATATGTGTCGATGTTTTTGCAATGGGAACCAATCAATGAACAGCTCGTGTCTTTACTGTCAAATGGGCATCATTGCTACTCAATTGCCCGTTTCACTCCTAAGAGGGGCAGTTTGGTTTTAGGGGGTGTGGCTGGGGGTGGGGTTTACATGACTTTTTATGTGATTTTGTGAACTATCGATAGTGAGGCCTTTAGAATAAACCATAGGAATCTAAAACAAGAAGAAGAGCTTTAATTTTGTGAGAAATCTGGCCACTTATAATTAAAAATTTCATTTAAAAGTTTTGCGGCACTTAGGCTTTTTTTTATTTAATTTTTTAAATATTTAGTTTGTTTATTGTGCTTTTTCTCTTGTGTTTTAGATCGGGCGCTTGGTTATTGGGAAGGACGGAATTCTGTCCACGCCGGCCGTGTCCTGCATCATCAGAAAGATAAAAGCCATCGGCGGGATAATCCTAACGGCCAGTCACAACCCCGGCGGCCCTAATGGGGACTTCGGAATTAAGTTCAATACATCAAACGGAGGTGAGAAAGACTTAGAAATCAGACGGGTTGCGGAGACGGTAAAAACCTCACAGAAAATTGGAACGATTTTTTTTTTTCTTTTTTGAACTTTTTTTTTTTGTATATTTCTATAAATATTGATTTTACCTGAAATGACAAATTTAAGAAATTATTTTTGTTTATAATCGCAGCTCAAATCCAGGAAAAGCAACGCACATCCCATCGGTTCTGAGGTCTCTCCTCCCATCAATTCTAACAAATCTGTGATAAGGAGAAACGATCAATTCCTCTAATCGCCTATTTTAAAATCACAAAATTCTATCCTCCCAGCTTCATTCAAAACTCTATAAACCATATTTTACCATTTTGCGTGTTTAATATCGTCCTTAATATATTCAGCGTTTGCAAAAGTTTGTCACCAAAGCGTGCTTTTAACTTATTGATTATATTAATATATATATAAATATATATATATATATATATATATATATATATATATATATATATATATACATACATAAATAAATATACATAAATACATTTATTTTTAACACATTTCTGTTCCGATACAGGCCCGGCTCCCGAGGCCATCACTGACAAGATCTTCCAGATCAGCAAAACCATCGAAGAATACGCTATCTGCCCTGATCTTAACGTGGATTTGGGAACGATTGGAAAACAACAGTTTGATTTGGAGAACAAATTCAAGCCATTTACAGGTTAAAACAATAATAATAATAAAAAAATGAGAATAATCCTTAATATTTTATATTTTACACGAAAAGTTTTAAGATTTTTTTTTTAATAATTATGTCTTCATATATATATAGGTCACAGATATTATTATTATTATTATTATTATTATTATTATTATTATTATTAATATTATATATATTTCTAAATTCCTGTTTTATATTCATATAACTTTTATTATAATGGAGGTGGTTAGAGGTCGGAGGTCGGGAAGGGGGGGGGTGTCATATCCAGCGCCCGCATTGGCCTTTTTTTTCCTGGAAATGTTACGTTTTACGTGCTGATCGTGTAAAGTGCTGCCCCCTGCAGGGCGTGGGAGGTATAACTAAGTAATTGAGTCTCCCATTCTTTTATAGTTTGGTTTAACCCCAAACTTTTGCCCCGTTACTTTTTATTTTTCCGTGGTTTCTGTTGCAGTGGAGATCGTGGATTCCGTGGAAGCCTACGCAAACATGCTGAGAAATATCTTTGATTTCAGTGCCTTAAAAGAGCTGCTTTCTGGGCAAAATCGGCTGAAAATCCGAATTGATGCGATGCACGGAGGTAATGTTCGGGTAATGAATAAACCGGGAAAGAAAAATCGGTTTCTTTTACAAATCCGACGCTGGCCTTGAGTTCGCCGTTCTACGTTTCCGTACACAAAATAAGTATTCACAGGTTAAAAAAAGAGATATTAGAAACCCCCTGTCTTAATAAATTCATATTTATTACTTTATCATTGAATTCATTATTAAGGTTTATTTTTTTCGTCTATCACAGTAATCAGTATGAAAATGTCTTTTTTTAATTTTATTTTTTATTGTTTTTTGTAATTGCCGAACCAGTCGTCGGTCCGTACGTGAAGAAAATTCTGTGCGAGGAGCTTGGCGCGCCCGCCAATTCCGCCGTGAACTGCATCCCGCTGGAAGACTTCGGAGGTCATCATCCGGACCCTAACTTAACGTACGCGTCCGAGCTGGTGGAAACCATGAAAACCGGAGAGCATGACTTTGGAGCCGCTTTCGACGGGGATGGGGTAAGATCGCACTTTATTTAACCCCTTAAGGACAACGGGTTGCCCTAAAACCCATTAAGGACAATGCATTGGTCGTGAAGGGGTTAAAATTTCCTCTTTTTAATAAAGATTAATAAAGATATTTGTGTTAGAATCTTGGGGGGACTCCATATGAAGAAACATTATTATTATTATTTATATAGCGCCAACAATTCCCGCTGCGCCTCTTACAGTCCCTACATTCAAAGGGTCTAAGACAACTAGAACTCTCAGACTGACATACATTGGGTAAAGAGGACCCGGCTCGCAAGAGCTTACAATCTAGAGGCAGTAACCTTAATGTGCCTTCAGAAAATGTGACAATAAATGTAACTCTGATCTCATTTTGCCCCCCTTTGCCTCAATATTTGTGATAATAGCTTTAGAAAGGGCCAGAAACAATCTGTAGCGCTAGAGTCTCACGCTCTGTCCGCTAAAACAATGCGGGGAGAGAACAGGAAGCGGCTTCCAACTTCCTGCTTGGGCCGACCAATTGGATTCCAATGCAGTCTGTGCTGAGGGATCATGGGAAGTGGAGGGAAATTAGCATGAAACGCCCTGATCGTGCCATTTGTGTCCATTCCCCTCCCCTCGGGGGCATGAAGCATATTGAGAATTTATTGCCCCTCTGTGTTGTTTTTTAGGATCGTAACATGATACTCGGCAAGAACGCTTTCTTCGTTAACCCATCGGACTCCGTGGCTGTCATCGCAGCCAATATTTTCAGTATTCCCTACTTCCAGCAAACCGGCGTTCGCGGCTTCGCGAGGAGCATGCCGACGAGCGGGGCTCTGGACAGGTATGGATGATCCGTACATCGTAGGGACCCTCGCAGCAAACATTTACATCAATTTGATTTGTGTTTCTTTTGTGTGTCTTATCCTTAGAAATGTCCGTATTAACCCCTTAATGACAAAGCCTGTACACGTACGGGCTCAAAATGCATTGTTTTCAATGGGTTTAGGGACCGCCCATTGTCCTTAAGGGGTTAATATAAGTTTAGGTATTCGCTTGTAGCGGCTCCAGTCCCGTTTTCAAGTACCTTCCAAAGTAGTTATTGTGGCTGGAAAATCAGCCATTTCTCATTTAAGCTCCGCCCCCAGCTGCCTCTCCTGAGACTAGGAAGCATACTTAAGTATGCTTCCTGCACATGCTCAGTAGCACCCCCATTAAAGTCAATGGAAGCTCAGCTCACATTTAAATAGAGGGGAGTAGCAAAAGCCAACTTCATGTATTCTATCCAGGGATTGATGTTCAACCAACATACATGGGATTGGCTCCTATTGATGGGAGTTTAGCTTTTATTATCATCAGTGAGGGCGTTAGCAGGAAGTGTACTTAAGTATGCTTCCCGTTCACACTTCCTGGTTTCCGTAGAGGTAGTCGGGGAGGAATAAACTGAGACAAAAATCTAATTTTCTATTTTCGTTGGCTAAAGAACGTATATCCCAATATTCCCATGGGGGTAAAATACACCGGAGTCCATCCAAAATGGACTCTGATATGCGTTAGAAAACAGCGTTTTGGGGTTTTATGCTCTAAGAAAGATCTGTTATAGCGAGAACAGGTGTCTTAATGACACGTCATGGGATGACTGCATTATTATTCCTCCCCATGCCGGCTTTAAGGGATGGAGGCTTGATTATGATTTAAAACACGAGTATTAAAAATCACCTGACGAAAGCAATGGAAGATATAAGGCTTTGGTGTCTCGACATTTTTTATATCAATATATTATTTTTTTGTATATTTTTTTTCTGCTAAATTCCAAAAACTAATTAGTTTGGGTTTCTGCTCTTTTTACATTAAAAAAAATGTATATAAAGATGAAATAGACTCTGTTTCCCTCCTCGCACTTTATAATCCATCCCCATGGCAACATAAAAACAAAGCTTTTGGTGAAGAAAACAGAATTTAGGCTTCATAAGTCCATAAAACATATAAAAGAAAGCGTATACTGCCAGCACCAAGGAGGTGTAAGAAACATTTTTCTTCGCAAAAAAACCCAGGGCCAAAATATAAAATCTGGCGTTTAATTGCGATCATTTCTTTTTTTAATAGCGCTAGCGGAGCCGTGAAAACCATAATCCAGCATTTTAATTTTGTTCTTTTAAAGAGTGGCAAAAGCTACAAAGATCGCTTTATACGAAACCCCGACCGGGTGGAAATTCTTCGGAAATTTAATGGACGCGGGAAAGCTGTCCCTCTGCGGAGAGGAGAGTTTTGGAACCGGTGAGTGACGGGGGGGTTTCCAGAATTTAATCAAATTTTTTTTTTTTTTTTTTATGTTATTATAATGATTTTGTTTTATGCAGCGCTGCACGAGAGTCTGAAAACCGCCTGTAAACATTTATTTAAAGGGGAAGTCCCATACATAACACCCTCCCCAGAGCTGTATGGAGTAATAACACCCCCAGTAATGTCGGTCGGTGACAAAAACCGGGTCTTATCCCATTTTGTCCCAATAAACCCCCTTTATCTGCAGCCCTGGAGCCGCCGTTGCTGTCAGTCATGTGATATTGGGGGTGATTTTCCCGGCTCAAACCCCACACTGAGCTGATGCTTTATGGCGATGCTAATGAAGTCCATTCCTCCATAGACTTTCATTAGTCAGAGAGTCCAGCTGGGTGATTGAGACCGAGCCATTCTATTGTTCCCCAGGCACTATGATAAGGAGTCAGGGGGGGGGTTGTCTAGTAGATTGAGCGACGCAGATGTCTAATATGCAGATTCCTGAAAACATTACATGATGCAAAAACTAGAAATAGAAAATTAGAACTCTAATCTCGGATGACTTAAGTGCAGCCGATGCCTTGATATGCCCCGTGTGAAGCATATGTAATAGGTGGGATTTATTCAATGTGGCCCTTCTGACTGAGCTATACATTGTGCAGGGCCAGCTCGGCCCTGGGATGTTCCTGTTATGATGCATAGATAATTATTTTAGTGAATAAACCCTAATGACTCGCTCGTCGCTCACCTTTTAATTATTATATTTGCCCCCCCCTTTTTTTGCCTAATTCCTCCAACTCCTACAACATATGAAGCTTTAGTGGAGCAAATAAAATATATATATATTATTACTTATTGTTTTATATAGCGCTATCAAATTCCATAGCGCTGTACAATGGGTAGACAGGACATAAGTAGTATGTAACATAACAATATATATATATGTACGTATATAGTGTGTGTAGGTGATTTAAAATTCTAATTATGTAGCAGCACACAGCTTTTGGTCTGGAACGGAATCTCGCCCCCCCCCCCTTTTTTTTTATTTTTAATTTTTTTTTTTTTGCAGTAAGTTCTGTAAAAGTTGGCAGAGTCTGACATTTCTTCGTTTTAAATACATTGTAATATATGAATGTAACCGGAATAAATGAGTAGCTGACAAGAGGCTTACCGCACACTTCCCTTCCTACAGAGACGTTTCGTTTTGGACTTTTAAATAAACATTTTATTTGGCGACAGCGTTTTGGAATTCTGTTATTTTTAACAGATGTATAATTTAAAATTCAGCATTTTATACGGAATATTATCCCGGCCAAGCATCGTATCTGACACGGGCCGGGTGCTTATATTTCACAACGACCCAGTTAAGATTGGAGGAGATTTGAAATAATTGTGCTGCATATCCTTTTTTTTTATTTTTTTTTAAATTTAATTTTTATTTTCTTATTTCCAGGAAAATTTTATTTGACTCTTGAGGACTTTTTTTTCCCTGATATGATGTCATATTACAGTCTATATAATAGGAAATATGAAATTACTGAAAGGGGTTTATTAACTTCTTAATAAATGAATTTTATATGGGAAAAAAAAAAAAACACTGCGAAAAGTTCAAGAATGTGTTAAAAGTTCTGGAATTTTCAGCCTCTGCATTTAACGGACTTTTCTGTGATTTGAGCCAATCGGAATACAGCCTTGAATCCGGA
Source organism: Spea bombifrons (assembly GCF_027358695.1). NCBI lineage: Eukaryota > Metazoa > Chordata > Amphibia > Anura > Pelobatidae > Spea > Spea bombifrons. The sequence goes on from NC_071092.1 coordinate 46,809,138, forward strand.
TCACGATCAGCGAGCCCTCATCAGAATTAAGTACCCCCAGTGGGGTATAAACTGTATACGTCGGTAATATTGTGCTGAGGGCGCTGGAGTAAGGAAGAGGATAGGGTAATAGAGATAACAAAACAAAAATCTTAAAATTCAATACATTTAGGAAAAAGCATATGAACAAAATCATAAAAAAATCCTGGTGATAATAACAAGGGTTAATACCGCGATTAATATCTAAGATATCGGATGCCGTGCAGCCAACGCGTTTCGCGGCTTCTTTTCGCGCATGTTAAAATGAAATATCTTCGCAGGTTCCGATCACATCCGAGAGAAAGACGGACTTTGGGCTGTCCTCGCCTGGCTGTCCATCGTTGCCGTGCGCAAGCAAAGCGTGGAGGACATCTTAAAAGACCACTGGCAAAAATACGGCCGCAATTTCTTCACCAGGTGAGCCGTGGGAAAGACCCGGCGTCCCGTCCGTCTTCCCTCCCCGAGCGTTGGTGTCTTGGTCCTCCTTGAGCTTCTGAGAGCTTGTTGTGGTCCACTCTGTCTGGTAGGTACGACTACGAGGAGGTCGATGCAGACGGAGCCAATAAGATGATGAAGGACCTGGAAGCCTTGATGTTTGACCGCTCCTTCGTCGGACAGAAGCTCTCCGTCGGAGATAAAGTTTACACGGTGGAGAAAGCCGACAACTTCGAATATAGCGACCCCGTTGACGGAAGTATCTCCAGGAACCAGGTGAGAGGCCCAGGGGTCGGGAATGGGGATCGTAGCGTTCTTGGCATTGAGTGGGAAATGGGTGAGGAGCGGCTCTTCTGTGAGTGTCCGTGTTGGAGTGTTGGCGTTTCAGGCTGGGCATTGCCTGAAACCATCAGAAAAGTCCACTCATTCCAGTCTTATGACATCACCGGCATAAACTTGGAGTCCTCGGCTAGCTTTCCAGAGGAAGCCGAGGTTACTGAAGCCCCTACTTATCTTTTTTTTAGGGATTAAGACTTATCTTCACCGATGGATCCCGGATCATCTTCAGACTGAGCGGTACAGGAAGTGCCGGCGCGACCGTCCGGCTCTACATAGACAGCTACGAGAAGGACGCCCCCAAAATATACGAAGACCCCCAGGTAACATCCGCGATAACTGACCGATACCATACAGTCACCGCTGGCGGTCTATACCGACCGGCCGCTCATTGCTTACGGTAAACCTTCTGGCAAAGTGCTGCCCCCTGCGGTTTGTGAAATGAACCAACACGCAGAACCGCATGGGTTATACATCCCACATACTGCAGGGGGCAGCGCTGTGCATGTGAAACGTATGGCTTTCCCAAAACAAAGATGGCCGCCCTGCGAGTGACTCTTTGGAAGTAAAAGAATTCTCTTTTTTTTCTTCTCGTACCCACAAATTAAAGCAAAATATTTTAATACTAGTAATTTGTTTATAAATGCGGTTAACCCTTCAGGGGCCAAAGCCTACTTGCCCCCTGCCCCCCCCCCCGAACATCTGTTGTGCACCGGGGTCTGCGTGCGCTTCGTTTAATTTCTGCTCGGAAACACTCGAATCCTAACGAGTTCCTAATTTTTAATGTTTTTCTTATGTTGTAAAGCTTTCGCCTGCGTGCCAGCGCGACGTTTAAATTCCTCCCCGTGTTCTGCTGTGGGTTTTGGCTCGGCTCCCCTTTCCTGTCATCTTTAAACTGCTCTGACGCGCACGCCACGGGGCGCAGTAAAACTCCGGCTCACCCCCCACGCTCTGGATCTTAATTTTAACAACCCGGAGAACTCCAGCCACGTTTCTTAGCCTTCGATACGGCGTAGGACGGGGGGGGGGAGAAATAGTGCGTGTGCGAGCGTGAGTGTATGTGGGACACGGACCAATTCCCCCCATAATGCCCCTGCCTTGTTAACACGTGTCTGCCGCAGACTCTTGTATACACAGCTGGGGGGGGGGCAGATCATTTCCCGGCAGTCGGTTTGATTGCTTTCAGCCCTTCACAGTTCAGTGGCAAACCGTTGCACAACGCTGCGGTATATGACGGCGCCATGGAACTCAATACAGGATAACCAGCCACGCGCCGTGTACTTTTTTTATGGTTATTCCAAGGATCCGGGGATGATGCGGAACGCTCGGCCAGGCAGCTACTTCATGGTTGGGAAGCCTCTTGTTATAAGGAACGTTTATTGATATAGCGCCGGCAGATTCCGTAGCGCTGTTACGATATAGGCACGGTAAAAATCAATAACGGGGAAACCGACCATGCGCAAACTGGCTATAAAATTCACACACGGGAAGACCGGTGCAAAAGGAAAAGACCTGACCTGACCTTGTGAGCTTGCAATCTATTAGAGGGAATGAGAGAACCCAACAATGTACTCCAATTATAAAACCTTAACACGACCTGATTACACGAACAGAAATATACTTTTTTAAAGTATGTTTAAAGAATGAAAAAAAAAATATAATAAAATATTAATAAATATATATATATTATATTATTGATATATATTTTTTCCCCTCCCGATCGTTGTGATCGTATCGTGTTTCTGTAGAATTCCTTAATGTCTGATTATTTCTTTCTCTTTATATTTTGCAGGTCATGTTGGCCCCGCTTATCACCATCGCACTTAAGATTTCAAAGCTTCAGGAACGGACGGGGCGCACGTCTCCGACCGTCATCACGTAAACCGCGAGCCGGAACTCGGTGTCATCGCGCAACCCCCCCCCCCTGTGTAATCCCCGCCGACCGTCTCTCATCATGCCCGCCATTAATACAAATCAATGAAAATACAAATGATTGGAAAGTAGTTTGCGGCTGCGTCTCTATTTTTCTAACTCTCTCCGTTACCGTCTCTTTACCCGTACCGATCGGTTATCTTTATAATGCATACACCGTACGTAACGTAGCTGTAGATAGGATGTCAACCAGTGTATGAAGGGGTTAATATCCATAGGTCAAAGTGCTAGCGGGGGGGGGACTTTCGGGACTGTGTAGCAGATTCCTTAAATAAATCGCTGACTGGAAGTAGAAACGCGTCGGGAGCCGCCTCGGTAGCAAAATTACAAAAAATGAATAAAAGGCGTCTGACGGCGATTAAAATAACGAAATCTTATTATTTGCATTGCAGACGTAAAGATTTTTTTCATATTTTTCAAAAGTTTTTTTTTTTTGCCATAATTTTCAAAAAAGTTGAAAAAGGTGTTTTTTTAACATATTTTTAAATCAGATTTTACGTGACCACAAAACCTCTAGTTTTCTTTGTTTTAGTCTCCTATGTAAAGTTCCGATTCTCTGCTTTCACCCTGTGTGTCTGCCGTGGGAGCCGTCATCTTACCTTCCCAGCAAGATCCGCGGAATTATTCCACCCCATTAAGTTCTCTCTCCTCTATTAAGTTGCTGTTTGGTGCAGGCAGCCTTTGTAAGGGTTTTGGGGGAGAAGGGAGAGAACTCAAATTAATTAGATAATTCTAGTTTTACCGACCTTTTCCATAGACTACTGCTTGAGTTTAAATGGCCTGTTATATCGCAGACAGCCCTAACAGCTTTTTAACTGTCAAAAAGATGTAAAACTTTAATGTAAAAATTTTATTAACATTTTTTCAGAAGAGGTCATAATCCAAAACTAGAGGGTCAGAGGCTTGGATGGAATGAAAGGAAGTTTTACTGAGAGGGTGGATAAGTGGAACAGCCTCCCAGCAGAAGTGGTAGAGGGTAAGACAGTGAGGGTATTAAACATGCATGGGATAGGCATACGGCTCCTGAATCTAAGACGAGACCAACGACTGATTAAGGTTTGAGTCTTTACAGCAGGAGAAACGGGAGACTAGACAGGGGCCGAATGGGGGCCGATCTGCCGTGGAATTATTTTCCGAGCTATAAATGTTTATTTGATTATTTCCAGTAGGTGGCGCCGTCTTCAAACATTAGGGTGGAAAAAGTAAATAGAAGTTGAATGAATTGCAGCACCGAGAGACCCAGAATTGGCTCATTCTATATAAAATAGATTAATACAAAAAATAATAATTCTTCAAAAACCGTTTCTTCAAGCTTTTGCTAATTTGTCTGCATCGAGTAAACGTGAGCACAAACACACCGACCAACTTTATTTAGTGGACACTCAATCAAATCCGTTGGCCAAAGTCCAGGCTGTAATGAATGGTGTTTCTCCCGAACCTAATCCCTGACTGATGACATCATACGTCGCCCTAACAGCACGTTACTATAATACCAACCCCCCCCATCATTCGAAATGTAACGTTCCAAATATTTAAAAAAAAAAATTGGCTTCCAATCCAAACTTATTAAACAAGGTCCTATTCAGTTATCAAGAAGGGCCACCTTGTGAAAATGTTGCACTAATTTGACCTCTTGGCTTCCACCGACGCCATTCAACCATGGAGTCGAATATCCACGTTTTTCCTGAAGGATTAAGGATTTTCAGGCTTGAGAGAATTCTACGATTTTGACGCAACTTGGTCTTTTTTAAAAGTATTTTTCCACCATTTTTCTCGGGTTTCTGAGTGGTTTTGGTTTTTATTACACACACTTTTTTTTCCTTTGGTTTTCCCTTTTCTTTTTTTCCCTTTTTCTTTTCCTTCATTTTTCTTAAAAAAAAAAAATAAAATAAAAAAAAAAAGACTATGGCATCAGTACGAGGGTAAGAACGCAGTTACGGTGTCAGTGCCTGAAACCCAATTCCAAGTGTAGTCGACGCAGCAGAAGTAACAGTTTCCAAGTTTCCTCTTCTACGTTAACATCGTCCAGCTGCCTGACGAAGACGCGAGAGAAACGATCCAACGTCTCGGCAAAAACAACAACCGATATTCCAGACGTTGTGTTTCCACATCGGGTGTCGCAGGTGGGACTTTTATCTCATGTCGGCCAAACACAAGATATGGATTTAGTTTTTCTTATATCATCAAAAAATGGCCAAAAAAATAGTAAAAATAAATGAAAAAAAAAAAAAAGAATTCTATATAAATAAAAAAAAAGATAAAACTATAGCATGAGTTTCTATTTGTTTTTGTTCTTGATTCTGTGTTTATTTAAGTGCTTTTGTAAGCCTGGAATGTGGCGCCTCCGTCCTCCAGGGCGGTATTACGGAGGACAGCGGGTTCCCTGGTGCTTCACAATGTTAATTGGCTGCGTGTTAATTAATACATGTCTCAGAAATTTCTGCCCCGAGGACTGAATTTTAAAGCCCCTGCTGTGGGCGGGCGGGGGGGGGAATCAAGCCCCTCTCACCGCTCCTCTGTCCGTCGAGAAAATGATAATTATTCTGATTTAATGACGTTAAAAAGTCAAATACTCATCTCTCTAGCGGGAGCCCAACGAGGCCCCCCCTTAACGCCCCTTTTTTTACTGTTAAATACATTAAAATTTACACTTGTGTTTTATAGGAAATAAAGAAAAATGCAAGTTTTTTGGGTTTTTTTGTATTTGATCTCCCAAAACGTATCGGCAGATATGATGGCGGAACGGAGCGCTTTGGGTTTTATCTTCATCAGATAGGACTCGCGTTGGCAGCGCCGGCTCGAGCCGAGGTTTACGGCCCTGTTTGATGTCATTTAAATCGATTCAGATGTCCGGCACACGCTGGAACGCGCAGGCACTGGAGAACATTCTCTTTTATATATCGTATTTTAGCGTTACTTTGGCTTCGCGCGCAGAACCCTCCCTTCCCCTAGGCGGAGGCCTACGGCGCCAGATTTTGCTTTTTTTGGAGCCCAGACCCAAAAATCACGGGTGGGATTTTTTTTTTAATCAAAAGAATAAAAGAAGTCGCCATAATAAGACCTCTAACTCCTGCGTCTTGTATCGCTTTATAAAGGATAGCTTTGGTTTTGCCGCCGCCGCCGATTATCGTGTATTATTGGGGTTCCAAAAACATGTAAAAACATCAAGTTCATTATTAAGTAACTTCTCCGATTTTGGCCGTTCACTTTTTCCTCCCCTGATGCCCCTCTTTTCTAGGAGCTCGGAATGTTTGCTGGGTATGAGGGGATCGCAGGGTTCTACGGCCCCGAAAAGCCCCGATAATGTGTATAGAAACAGCTTTATAAATTAAATTGTGGAAATAAGATACATTATTGATAGTTATGCCATAGTGAAAGGCATTTAACCCCTTAAGGACAATGGGCTCCCCCTAAACCCATTGAAAACAATGCATTTTGAGAGGTTAAAAGGGGTTAAAAGAAGAATACGTTACAGGGGTTACACCTCTAGCCCCCACCGTATGAAAATCTGTCATTTGTTCCCCAGTTGGAATGTCTATGAAATATAAACTGCTTACCAAGTGCGTAACTTTGGTTTTATGCACGTTGAACCCCCAGCCAACCAAATTTAACCAGATTGCCCCCATTGAAAACAAACTACTTTGGGGTCTTTATCCTTTATCCTGATACAGGATCGAGATCAGAATTTAAAATGTTAACGTTTAGTAAAAAAAAAAAAACAAGAAAAAAAAACGAAGAATTTAAACGTTTCCAGATAAATTGGCAAATCTAGAAAGCGGTGATTCGGCCTTCGGCGCGTTATAAATCCGCCAGAACGCGGAGCGGATTAACCGAGAGCGTCACGGGCCGGAGCCGACACGCATCGCGTCTCCACGGCGACCTGTAGCGATGAAAGCGGAGAACCCGCGTGGAATTCGGCGAGCGGCGCGGGGGAAACATGCGGCTAACGTTCTGCATCCGCGAGGAATTTAAACGAGGAATCGATTTCTAAACCGCCAACAGATTCTAATTTTTGGGGTTTTTCGTCTCTTTGACCAAATCCGTGCCAGAAATTATTCAGTAAATTATTAACCCCTCAGGGACCCAAAGTATTTAAAATTATTATGTTTTTTTCTTCTCCACCTTCCTGTTATTATTATTATGGCCGAACCCAGAAAACTTTCCTTGGAAGAGGGGCTGAGCCGGCCCGGGATAATGTATAGTTAAATCAGGGAGATGCCCTGTATAATGTATAGTTAAATTAGCGAACCAGAACCCAAGCATGCGCAAGACTGAGCGACTAAAATCAGGTTACCTGGTACCTACTGTCGCCTCTGATTCTCGTACCCCTTTAAAGCGGAAGCCTGAAATCTCTGCTCCAAATACCCCCTCGGCGGGTAATCCGCCTCCGTGCATTCCTGTCCGCTGTTTGCTCCTAACAATCGTTGCAGCATAACGCTTGCGTGCTAATTCCGTATAATGCAATGTACAGGTCTGTAAGGAGAGACCTCTTCAAATAATTACCCGTCACGTCTAATATTTACCAGGGTTCAGCGGGACACCGGAGTCTGGCACCTGAATAAGCAAAAGACCCCAGGGTCGGAGTTCGGCCCTTAAAGAGACAGAGTCACAAAAAGGCCTTAAAATGGGTGAAATTAGGAACAATTGCTGTCAGTCATGTGATATTTTGGGTGACTTTCCCGGCTCCAACACCGCACTGAGCTGATGCTTTATGGCGATGCTAGTGAAGTCCCTTCCTCCATAGACTTTCATCGATCAGTGAGTCCGACCAGAGTGATTTAGACTGAGCCATTCTATTGTTTCCCACAGGCAGTATGATAAGGAGTCGGGGGGGGGTTTAGTAGATCGGGGATCAGATAACAGAGCGAGAATCTTACAAATGTCTGAAAACATTATATTATGGGGGCAAAAACTACAACTGGGGTAAAAAAGAAAACAGAAATATTTAAAAAATTTATATTTAATCTGATACTGGAAATAAAAAAACAAAGCGGGGGAAGATCCCCTTTAAATAAATCAGCCGCCAACATAAACTATTAGAGGGTCTGGCTGTTGGTCTCTCCGCCGCGATGTGGTGTTTATTTGTTCAGAGATCCGGGTGATTTCGCTTGTATTGAAAAGGAACAAAAATAGCAAATACCCATAATCCCCCCCCATAAAATACTTTAACCACACAAGAAAATAACAATCAGTCTTTTTTAAGTGTTTAACGTTTGTGTCCGAGTTTTAATAAAAAGTCAGCTATTCAAACCAAAGATGAATGACATCACACGAGAATATAAAAAAATGAAAGAAAAAAAGATCTGCCTCGTCGCCCCCCCGGTAAACACAAACTGCTTAATAATTTATCATTTATTTATATTTATTTCTTGTTCCTGCGTTTGTTAAATTTACAGTTGAGCTTCATGCGTAGCCCCCGATGTATCCGCTGACGGAGCCTGGAGATCCTCGGACACATTTTCTATTTATTTCATTCTGTGAAAGGGACGGAATTAAAAAATAAATATTATAATAGAAAAAATATTATATATTATAAAAAATAAATAAATATTATTTATTAGAATAAAATCTTCCAGGATCTGAGTCTCTGAAAAAGTTTAATGCAAAAGCTAAATTATTATTGTTATGTTTCCAGGCCATTTTAGCCCCAAAAAGGAAATCCCAGTTTGGATAACCTGACGGTAAATTCATAAAGGTAACACATAATTTCAGTAACAGAACCCCACATCACAGCCATGCTTTGCACTCCAGCATTGAAGAGGTTAACTACACAGGTATGATGTTTTGCACTCTAGCTTTGAAGAGGTTAACCCCTTTAGAACCAGAGATTAACAATATACAGGGACAGACTTAAAAGACAGCGTTTAGCTGTACTGGTTGCCGGGAGGGGAGGCTGTTACATTGTATCTGTCGGTGAGGAGCCAGCTATGCCGGGAGGGGAGGCTGTCGGAGAGGAGGCTGTCGGAGGGGAGGCTGTCGGAGGGGAGGCTGTCGGAGGGGAAGCTGTCGGAGGGGAGGCTGTCGGAGGGGAGGCTGTCGGAGGGGAAGCTGTCGGAAGGGAGGCTGATGGAGGGGAGGCTGTCGAGGGGAAGCTGTCGGAGGGGAGGCTGTCGGAGAGGAGGCTGTCGGAGGGGAAGCTGTCGGAGGGGAGGCTGTCGGAGAGGAGGCTGTCGGAGGGGAAGCTGTCGGAAGGGAGGCTGATGGAGGGGAGGCTGTCGGAGGGGAAGCTATCTGAGAGGTGGCTGTCGGAGGGGAGGCTGTCGGAAGGGAGGCTATCAGTAAATGGCCATTGCCCTGCAAAATCTATTTGTTCATAGAGCCGGTCAGGGTTTCCAACCAACAACCAATCAAATACCGGCCACTTGGCAACCCTAACCCGGGGCCATAAACTTTTTTTTAGTTTTTACAACGCTGGCAAAGGGGGCAAATTATGTCGGCCGTGTCCAGCATACCCTCTGTGGGGCATTACCTCTGCTATACCCCTGCTATACCTCTGATGCCCCCACGCTGTTCCCCATTAGCCTTTGGGCTTGGGTTGTCAGTCCTCGCACGGCTCCGCTTGCCTGAAACGAGAGAGAAAACGGAGAAGCCGAAAAAGTCTAATATTCCTTGAAGTCGACCCTTGGGAGTACCGTGTCCCCTCCGACTACTACTTGGGGGTAGAATTTAAAAGGCAGTGTGACTGATTTAAATGGCTGGGGGGCCGCAGCGCAGCCAGGACAGGGTTTTTATTTTCTCTTTCTCCGCATGTGGTAGTTGAAAAATCTTTTTGTTCCAGATTCATACTCCGGCCTGAGACATATGGCAGCCCCCTGCCCCCTCAGACCTTTCTGCCAGCAACAAAAAAAAGAAGCTTTCAAAAAAATCAGAAAAAAATTAAATAAAAATGAAATTCCTTTCCCGGCATATCTCCAGAATAAAAATTATTTATAAACTGTCAGATTTTTTTTCCCAATATTTATTGATGTGATCTCTTTATTAATAATCATAAGAAAATTAATTATTTAAAAACAAATAAAAAAAAAGATATAATTTTTTTTTTCCATTTTTTAAATAAATAAAATTCTACAATCCAACGGCCACCATTTAACACGACATTAAATATTATTTTAAAACCTAGTTTAAAGAAACAAGTGTATTCTCACAATAATTGGGTTTCAGAGCGAAAAATGTAAATTCTCTTTTTTTTTTTTTCTTTTTCTGGAATATGATAAATAAAGTCTAAGGATTAAGGGTTTTTCAATTGTTTTCGCATGATGCAACTTTAAATCCATCTTTTTGAACTGTATTAAGTTTCCTTTCATTCCCATAAACTCCGGCACGCCGCGGCCTCTCACGTTACAAAAGTTTGACCCAAAGAGTCCACGGTTTTCCTCCATACCAGTCTGCAGAGGGAAATAATCAAATCCAGACGGCCCCCGGCTTCGTGTTTAACGTTACTGCGTGGCGGACATGAGATCCCCCCCTGGCGGGACGCGGCCGGAGGGGGAAAAAAAAGGAGAAACACGAAATATTTCCAAATATGATGGAAATGAGAAAAAAAATAATAAAGCCATGTAGTGACATCATCTTCCTTATCAGATCCTGGAGAGTTAATACTATTCTCTGCGCCTTTTCACATGTAAAAACCAAATATGGAGACTTTTCCAATGGGGAAAAAAGGGTCTTATCTGCTAAGCGCCGAGCTGGCCTGAGTGCACCCCAGAGGTTACGATTCGCAGAGAAGAACTGGAGGAATCTCACTCGGAGCGCCCGCTATGAATCTGCTCATCCAAATTAATTGGGATCCGGAAAAAAGTCCACCAAAAGAGCTGTCCTAGTGCAAAAGTGGCATGAGTGGTGCAGTCGCCATAGCAACCAGTGGTATCTCCTGGCTGAGGGTGACACTTTGTAGCAGGGCTTTGCTTCCAATAAGGTCATTCTAAAGCTTGGTGTTGAGATATGGTCATGTACCATACGTCCCAACATTCCTGAAGACCAAATTGGGACCCCTGTGTTGCGAGGGGAGGTCAGGCCAGACCCCTGGGCCAGATGGGGGAGATCAGAGGATCTGCCTCATTGGCCTATGATGCCCTTGTCTGCAAAAGCAGCGGAACGGCAGGACTAAAAACATTGGGACTGTCTTGTGAAAATCAAGACAGTCGGGAGGTATAATATATATAAATATACTTATGTGAGACCCCACAGACGTCTCGCCTGTGTCCTATAATGAGCAGAGGAGCCGAGAATGTCAGTGACTAACATGCAACATAATGTATTACTTCACTTAAAAGGTGGTAGATAAGTGGAACAGCCTCCCAGCAGAAGTGGTAGAGGGTAATACAGTGAGGGTATAAAACATGCATGGGATAGACATACGGCTCCTGAATCTAAGACGAGACCAACGACTGATTAATCTGATCTCTGTTTCTATGTTACATAAAACAGATCAAAAAATTACTCAAAAAATCTGTTGTTCAAAAAGATAAGAAATGATCGATATTGTGCAATAAACGCCGGGAAATTGATAAATGAAACAGTTTTTTTATGGTTTTTCTCCCGGGACCCAATCCTTTCCCGTGTGAAACTCGATAACATTTGTGCGTCCCGTATATTTGTGACGGCTCCTCTTACAACGTATCGAGAGGCGCTGATTGTTGCTGCTCCTTGCGGATTTCGGCAACAATGTTACTATTAAAGATACAAACGTGGAGTCAAATTACTGGCTGATCCGTAAAAAATGATGTTCAGGTGTTTGAGAAATATTTTAAGTAAAAAAAAATATAAAAAGTTTGGCCATAATTTATCTTCATGCTGTTCCCTGAGTCCTGCACCGGTTATCACAGCTTCTCCTGTAATTAAACAAACACCTAAGTCTCTTTGTCATTTTGTTAGCTTCCTATCGTTGATTCTGGGACCATTCAATGGGAATCCCACCAGACAGACAGATGCCGCGCAGGACGGGGGGGGCCGTATGTTTTTTCATGGCTACCGCCCAGACGTTATTTATGGCCTCCAAAGAACTCATATTTGAAACCTCATTCATCTCGATAAGATCGTCGACATCTGAATTATCTGAAAAATGAGGAGAGGAAGCCGGTTATGGGGCAACACGATGACATCACAAATCTGCTTTATTTTACATCATTTTTTTGGACTGAATTCTGCATTTTTATGCATCTTTGGCTGTTAGATAAATAAAGAAAATGTCTATAATTTATTTTACTATTAGATTCAAAATAAGTTTTCAAAAATATTGCGCTGTTTTCTTTTTTAAACCAGTTTTTGCTCCGTAATATAATGTTTTCAGGCAGCTGCATATCAGCCATTTCTATGAGTTCCCGCAACCCCCCCCCTACTCCTTATCATGCTGCTTGTGGGAAACAATAGAATGACTCAGTCTTAATCACCCAGCTGGACTCTCTGATTAATGAAAGTCTACGGAGGAACGGACTTCATTAGCATTGCCATAAAGCATTAGCTCAGTGTGGTGTTTGAGCCGGGAAAGTCACCCAAAATATCACATGACCGACAGCAACGGCGGCTCCAGGTCTGCAGATAAAGGGAGTTTATTGGGAAAAAATGAGATAAAAGCAGACATTACTGTATACAGCGCTGGGGGGTTATGTTACTGTATACAGCGCTGGGGGTTATATTACTGTATACAGCACTGGGGGGGTTATTACTGTATACAGCACTGGGGGGGTTATTACTGTATACAGCACTGGGGGTTATTACTGTATACAGCGCTGGGGGTTATATTACTGTATACAGCGCTGGGGGTTATATTACTGTATACAGCGCTGGGGGTTATATTACTGTATACAGTGCTGGGGGTTATATTACTGTATACAGAGCTGGGGGTTATATTACTGTATACAGCGCTGGGGGTTATATTACTGTATACAGCGCTGGGGGTTATATTACTGTATACAGCACTGGGGGGGGTTATTACTGTATTCAGCGCTGGGGGTTATATTACTGTATACAGTGCTGGGGGTTATATTACTGTATACAGCGCTGGGGGGGTTATTACTGTATACAGCGCTGGGGGGGTTATATTACTGTATGCAGCGCTGGGGGTTATATTACTGTATACAGCGCTGGGGGTTATATTACTGTATACAGCGCTGGGGGGTTATATTATTGTATACAGCGCTGGGGGTTATATTACTGTATACAGTGCTGGGGGGTTATATTACTGTATACAGCGCTGGGGGTTATATTACTGTATACAGCACTGGGGGGGTTATTACTGTATACAGCGCTGGGGGTTATATTACTGTATACAGTGCTGGGGGTTATATTACTGTATACAGCGCTGGGGGTTATATTACTGTATACAGCGCTGGGGGTTATATTACTGTATACAGCGCTGGGGGTTATATTACTGTATACAGCGCTGGGGGTTATATTACTGTATACAGCGCTGGGGGTTATATTACTGTATACAGCACTGGGGGGGTTATTACTGTATACAGCACTGGGGGGGTTATTACTGTATACAGCACTGGGGGTTATTACTGTATACAGCGCTGGGGGTTATATTACTGTATACAGCGCTGGGGGTTATATTACTGTATACAGCGCTGGGGGTTATATTACTGTATACAGTGCTGGGGGTTATATTACTGTATACAGAGCTGGGGGTTATATTACTGTATACAGCGCTGGGGGTTATATTACTGTATACAGCGCTGGGGGTTATATTACTGTATACAGCACTGGGGGGGGTTATTACTGTATACAGCGCTGGGGGTTATATTACTGTATACAGTGCTGGGGGTTATATTACTGTATACAGCGCTGGGGGGGTTATTACTGTATACAGCGCTGGGGGGGTTATATTACTGTATGCAGCGCTGGGGGTTATATTACTGTATACAGCGCTGGGGGTTATATTACTGTATACAGCGCTGGGGGGTTATATTATTGTATACAGCGCTGGGGGTTATATTACTGTATACAGTGCTGGGGGGTTATATTACTGTATACAGCGCTGGGGGTTATATTACTGTATACAGCACTGGGGGGGTTATTACTGTATACAGCGCTGGGGGTTATATTACTGTATACAGCGCTGGGGGTTATATTACTGTATACAGCGCTGGGGGGGTTATTACTGTATACAGCGCTGGGGGGGTTATATTACTGTGTACAGCGCTGGGGGTTATATTACTGTATACAGCGCTAGGGGTTATTACTGTATACAGTGTTGGGGGTTATTACTGGGCGTGGTTGCATTAGGAGGTGGGATTAGCCATTAGTGGACTTGAAATGGTTGGAGATTACGCAGATCCCGAGTACCCCAAACATTTGCCCCTCTTCTGGAGCTTTAACATAACCAACCAGTAGGCTGTTTAAGGGCTGAGTCCCCAGGTGAAATACAGAGGATTCTCAGTTATAAAAGGTCACAGCTCCATAGACTCTCATTAGCTAGAGAGTCTGACTGGGTGATTGAGACTGAGCCATTCTATTATTCCCCACAGGCAGTATGATAAGGAGTCGGGGGGTTGCGAGAATCATACAAATGGCTGATATGCAGCTGCCTGAAAACATTATATTACGGGGAAAAAACTACAAACTGATTTAAAAAAGAAAACTTATGTTTAATCTGCGGATATTTTTTTTATCGCTGGGATGTTACCTGCACCTGAAGCCCAATTTATAACGCGCCCCTGCCCCATGTAGCGGTTCACGTAACTCTCTGGCGGGAATTATTTTTGGAATCTCCCTATAGATCCATTTACTGCGGAATTATTTCCAGACAGTGCCGTAGCTGTGTAGCTGAAGACGCGATCTTTAATGTTTTTATGACGTCTCTCGGGAAAACGAGCCACTGAAAGATGTTAACCAAAAGCTGACGCTTTACCGGCGGCCACGGCTGATTGACCAGACTCTTTAACTATGTATGTGCCGGGCAGGGCACACTATTAGTTAACACGCTGTCTAACAGGTGATCGGCGCTCCTCTTGTCCAATCCAACGAGAAGAAAATTAAAGTGCAGCCAATAGGAGATGGGATCTATGCCCTCTCCATCTCTTATTGGTTTAACTCAAAGTCATAAATTAAGAGCAGTGAATGGACATTTAACAGTTAAAAGTATGCCTTCTGGTTATTTTAGACAGAAAGCCATATGAATATCTAACTTTATGGACGGTTTAATTAGAGCATTTCCTAGCAGATTTTGTAGCTGGGACTTCGACATAAGTCTAAGTTTTTAATTAACGTTTCTGGCCCGTAATATATGAAATACAGATTGGGCTGGAGCTTTTTTTCCTCCCATAACTTTCTATGATGCAACATTATATTTTTGCTCAGGAAGTCATAACATGAAATACACGTTTCCTGCGAGTCCGAATCGCTGTTTGTGTAATCGGTTTCATTATTTTACATATGAAAGCCAGAACTCGACAGGCGTGTTCCACATCTGCACGCAATACATAGATCTTTGCCTCTTTAATGAAGCGTCAGGAGAAAAAAAAATCAGTATTTCCAAACTCCCCATGTATATGAATCACGGCCAAAATGAAAAGAAAATTATAGGTAAGTGGGGGGATTTTCCAAATAAATTTTTGGGCTTATTTTGGTAAAAAAAATCTGCAGATTAATATATTACCTGTAATTCCCCGTGTGGCCACAAGGGTGCAGCATTAACAGGAAGTCTGCAAACTCACAGTACTCGATCCTTACTGTGTTCATTCTATGGGTTTAAAGCATAGCCTACTTTAGAGAAGGGTGTCATGTATTTTACTTTTCTGAGAGGGTGGTGAATAAGTGACACAGCCTCCAAGCAGAAGTGGTAGAGGGTAATACAGTGAGGGTATTAAACATGCATGGGATAGACATACCGCTCCTGAATCTAAGACGAGACCAACGACTGATTAAGGTTTGAGTCTTTACAGCAGGAGAGACGGGCGACTAGACGGGCTAATTGGTCTTAGCCAAGTTAAAAACTACGAATGGCACAGGTTGGATTCTTGCACATGCGTGCTGCAAACCTTAGCGGTGGCAGAAATTCTAAAAACCATATTAGCGTAAATTTTGATCTTTCCACTTGCTTTCCCCATTGGCTAACACGCAGTATAGCTCAAAAACTGTCCCCTAGCAGAATGATCCAGGCTATTTTCAAACGACAGGTTCACTTTAACCTTTGTTCCCCTCTCCGAGAACCTGCAGAACACGCACTTAGGATCTACGCGGGGTTGTAAAAATTTGGGAAAATGATCTGTTTCCACGAGAACGGAGCCAAATGACCTCATTTAATGAGGAGGGTTTTTAACAATCCACAATCCCAACCATAAAAAAGCAACTCTGAGGATCCTAAAATGTATTCTCTAGCGGAGTTGGATATCCACGGCGCGCATTATTCCAGCTTGTGTGTTTCTTTGATACAAAGGAGTAATTTATAAAGGAAAAAAATTGCAATATTTCCCGGGCGAGCATTCGAAGCAATCATAAGTCTGTCCTGAAAATGTTCAACAACAGTTCATTATTATTAAGAGTTCTGTGCGAAAGACTTCCAACCTAGGGACTAAAGGTAATGAATTAAACATACCGAAATATTTCGAGGGCCACTTCATAATAAAATGGGTATTTTTTTTATATAATTGGGATTATAGTTACTATGGCAACTAATGGAATGTTCTTGTCGATAGATCATGTTGCCCACAATCACGCGTAATAAATAACCCCAATGAGTTTGGGGAGGGCTTCTGTAGAACCCTGCGATACCTTCATACCCAGCAAATACTCTGATCTCATAGAAAAGAGGGGGAGGAAAGAAGAGCATTGGGGAGGAAAAAGGGGAACAGGCGTTTGTGAGAGGGACTGGCTTAACCAGACACAGGCGATGACCGAAAGTCATGCAGGAGTTAATTTAGAATATGACATTTGGCAAAATCCATAGAGTGAGGACCTCCCTAAAACAACTAAAAAGACTAAAAATACCCCATTTCCCAAAACTCATCCTAAAAAAAAAAACACCTGCTATACAAAGCATGTCTTGTACAAGTCAGTCCAATGACTGTACCGTAATTAAAAAAAATTACACCTGAACGTGGGATAAAAACTATAACAATTATCCCAAATAAGTATTATTATGAATTAATTATTTTAATTAATTAAGTATTTTATAACATTAATATTTTTAACAGTAATAATAACAATAGAGACAGTACTACTAATAATCAGAATAATACAGTATAATAATTAGGTCAGCAGGGAGGTCACAGCGAGCCCCCTCCGTGTGTAATGCCCGGTCTCGCCGGTAGGTGGCGCTGCGCCCCCGGTTCCAGTCCCCTCTGCTCTGCGCTGTTTTCCCAGGGCAGATTTTGGAAAGTGACACTGAGGGGGGTTGCGGAGCTGGGAGAGAGAGAGAGGGAGAGAGAGGGAGAGGGAGAGGGAGAGAGAGGGAGGCTCAGAGTGAAAAGCAGCTCCGACCTTTCCAAGCCTCCGGAAAGGAGCACAGACTCCGACTCCACAGACTCCCTCCGAGCAGCAGAAGGGCTGAAAGGGAACAGAAAGAAGCCCCCAAACTCAGGCAGACAAGGAGGCTTAAGGGGGCATCCCTGGTAGAGAGGGGGACCCTACGGATGGGTTATTGGCTCTGCACATCCAGAGGAATGCCCCGGGACACGGGCAGGAGGAGATGCCCCTGCACACTCATACTCATGGCTCTGCTGCTGGACCTGGGCAGACACTCAGCTGAAGGTAAGGGGGGCAAATGCTTGCTTTTGGGGGGTTCTGCTGAGACAGGGGGGTGAATTATCTTTGGCTGGGGAAGGGTGAGAGAGCTCAGGTCTGCAAGGGAGACGGAGGAGGCAATAAGAAGGGTGTCACAACACTCTGATGGGGAGAGGGTGCACTCACAGAGAGTCTTCTACAGACATCTGGAGAGAGGGGTGCCAACATATAGGCAGGGGTCCCCCCCACCAACCCTTGGGGAGAGAGGTGGCACTCATACAGGTAGTGGTCACTCACAGACATTTTGGGAAAAGAGTGCACTATAAAGAAAGGGGTCGCATGGAGAGAAGGGTGCACTCGCTCAGGTAGGGGTCACTTACAGAGTGTTGGAGAGAAGGGTGTTCTTACACTCACAGAACTTTGGTGGAAATGGCTGATAAAAAGGGGTCATCCACAGAGAGAAGAGGCCACTCACTGCCTGCTGGGGGTATAGATCAGGGGCCACTCACACTGACATGGAGAGTCCACTCACTAGCTACCTAACAAGTCACATTAACTAAGCACTTCCTAAGGGACAGAGGCAGCCTATTTCAGTCATCAACCTTTATTTAAAGGAGGCAATATTTGTATTATTTTAAAGTAATTTCAGTTGATGTTTTTGACATTAATGCATAATGTATGGAGAATAATTCTGCAGTTTCATTTTGTGTGAATCAGATCAATGTGTGTTTTGCCACCCAAGGAATCTTGTAGCTTTTGTATTACAATGAAATGTTACTATAACAATGCAAGTGCCAATATTGTGATTTGTCTAAGCCCAAGGAGCTTGCAGTCTAATCAGGATTGCCTGTTGCTATAGGGGTAACAGTGTGTTGTGGTCCGGCTGGTGCAAAGCTTGTTCATAACAGACCTGCCCAGGTCTGCTGAGAGTGATTTCATACGGATGTAGATTTGTTCCTTTTTTAAAGGAAAATCCTATTTTTTTTAAATAAAAAATATATATTTATGTTTTAAAAATCCTCTAGCATTCTGTCTAAAGAAATAATTCTACGTCATTTCTGATCAACCTTGTACGTCAAACCATCTGGATCAAAACGCAGCTGCTGTCCAGTACAACTCCCATCATGCTAAGCCACCGTTTAGATAAGCACGTCGAGATTCGCCTGGGGGGGCTGCTTGTCTGTATTGCACGCGTGTCACAAACATCAGGCGTGGGCTGGCTGAGGGTAATGAGAGTTGTAGTGAACAGGAGCTGCAGAAGCTCAGGCATTGTGTTCTGCGGTGGTGGTCTTTCGCAGAAGCCCTGACATAGATGGATGGGGGGTCCATTTATCATTAACACTGGGTTTTTGTGGATTGCCAGCAGCAGTCCAGAGAGGGGTTAAGTGTATGATTGGCTGTGAGTGTTATTTGCATTTGTCAATACAGTAATGTGACACAGGGGCGAAGGCGCTGGGTTTAACGGCATTGTGATGCAGACCTAATGGGGCAGATCCTTAAACACACAGCGAAAGTTTAAAGGGGCAAACTAACAGGGGGGGGGCTTTAGAAATGTTGGTGTCTCAGTGGGAGACCCTTCCTTCGGGGCTAATACCCAATAAAGACCGAAGACCCCGGCTGAGCTATTGTGTGACGTTAACCCTTTGCAGAAATGTATCATTATTTTTCAAAGGCTTAACCCTTTGAGTGTCACAGGGGTAAGTGACACAGTGTACGGTTATGTACTGTGCCCAGCGGCGGGAATGAAGGGGTTAATAGATCCCTAGCACCCCCTTAATGAAGTATATCATTCTTATATAAAATCCAGGTGGAGGCAGAACAGGTCCCTGCTTTTAACCTCTTCCGTGCCACAGGGTCGTGCCACAGCTTCTTTGGTGATAAGCATTATTAACCCAAAAACATGTTTTTAAAGAGTTTTTTTTAAAGATTTGTTTAAATACCAGATGCTTCATTTTGATTGTACATCGCTGCAGAATATGATGGCGCTATATGGCAATTAATAAATAAATAATAATAAAAGGTGCGAGAAAATATTGCCTTAGAGGTTAAAGGTGATTCTTAGGTCCCATATCCCAACATATACAATGGAAAAATATTTGTAAACATGGTAAACAAACCCATTGTACTGCGCTACGGAATATGATGGCGTTATATAAATCAATAAATAATAATAACGAAGATCCGGTTAATATTTCTGCTTTTATTGAGTTTTTACTTTTGGTTTGTTGAGATTATTAAGTCACCGATGTATTATTTAAGTATCTGCTCGTAAAGATACATTTGTTTCTTTTTCTTTGGTTAATAATTGCTGTTTTCAGCGTTTAACGGGTGATTATCAGGTACCTTAAAAAAACAACCGCTTATTACTGGTTTCGTTAAGTTCTCAAGGTAGCCGAGGTCCCCTCTAATTACTGATTTGTAACCTGATTGGTGATCTGAGAAGTTCTTTTTTTTAATGGACCCGCTTAGCTAATGGCTTAAAATGACAGCTTAGGGTTAATCGCATGTGATATGTTATCTGGGAAGATACTGTTTGAAGGAGAAAGTAGTAATCTTATGCTTTAAAACATATGACCTTTGTGTAACTTTGATGGATTGGCGATATCCTCCGCAATTACTGGGCTGAGATATCTATAGGTCATATTATAGGTTGGTATATGCTGAGTGCCCCCCCACCCCATGTGAATAAAATAGGGAAAAACTCTGAAATGATGTGGTTTTTTGGCCCGGATAGAAACAAAGAACCTGCCGGCAGATCGGCCCCTTTCGGCCCCGTCTAGTCGCCCGTTTCTCCTGCTGTAAAGACTCAAACCTTAATCAGTCGTTGGTCTCGTCTTAGATTCAGGAGCCGAATGTCTATCCCACGCATGTTTAATCCCCCTCACTGTATTACCCTCTACCATTTCTGCTGGGAAGACAATCCATTTACCTACCACCCTCTCTAGAGTGGCAGATTGGGTGAATATGGCACACCAATAGGCTGTACCCCCCTGGGCATTTGTCAGATGGCCAGTCCAGGCCTGCGAGAGCCCCCGCGACCACCCTACAGAAGACCCTGCTTGGGGGGGGCTTACTTTTGTGCTCTAGGGAGAATGTAATCGGGTTATATATTCTATATTCTAAATGCTCTTTTAAAATGTGTAAAATCATTTGCTGGAGGTTGTTGTTGGCTTTGTGGCCTTAAAGGGGTTAATATGACTATTGAATCCCCTGTATGCTAAAGTAGTTTAAACGACTCCTGCAGACGCATAAACTTCGGGGTAATTAAAAACCAGTAATGAAGTCAAATTATCTTCCCCTCCAAACAACATAAATGCCGTTATTTCGTTGTTACTGTTTATCCTGCGGAACGAGCCCCCCAGGCTCCCGCAATATGTAATTCTAGACATATGGCGGCTTTAACTCTTTGGGGTAAGCATTGCTACGAGCCTAGTATTTACCCCCGCCATGTTTACCCTCAAACGGGTCAGGAAGCTATCAAGTTGATTGTGTTTTATCTATTTTTTATTCTATTTTTTGGGGGGGCAGAGAAGCATCTTAACCCTTTAAGTTCCGCGTTGTTTCACAATCTACCTCTTAAGATCGAAGGGTTAATGTCGCACCTCGGAAAAGTTTCCTTTTGGGTGTTTGCATGCCTGGGTCGGCTTAATCTAATTTACAGAGGTTTAGGGGAAAATAAACCAGGATTTGAGGGATGTATTCTGTAAAGAGCAAAGACAAACAAATAAGTAAATAAATAAAGTAAATAAATGCAAAATAAGTGAAATAAATGAAACCTGTTTAATTATTATTCATGAGTTCCTGCCGTTTATCCCTTGAGTTCACTAAGACGCCTTTTGGGTAAATAGAAGATGTAGCAATAGGTTTGCTGACGCGAGGTCATCGCTGCGGCCAGCGGCAGAAGCCACTTAAAGAATTCATTGGATTTGTCAGAGAGCAAACTCTATATCCACACGAAAAGGATTACCCCCGATCCTCATTCGGATAATGTATCTGGGGTTTTTTCCACTTAAATATTAAAGAACAACTTCCACTGGGGCCCCCCCCAAAGACTGAACCCCCTCCCCCAATGGATCATGGGAAATCGCGTCGTAGCATAGGAAGCAAATACATAGTTTTGCTATTTTATTATTTCTAAGCATTTTTGAACAGATTCCACTTCTACTTAAACGTGTAGCTTTTCCGTCTGCTGAACTGGGTAATAATGCTTTTGGGCCAATCAGAGCCTTTCGCTATGTCCCATGACATACTGAAATTAATATGACCCGGATAAAATATAAATATGATTTAACGTGGGATTCTGTAGTGAATCGCAGCATTTCCCAGTAAATCTGTAACGATTCCAGTATAGACCAGTTTCCCTACAATGCATTCTGTGCTCCCTGGTATTGGGAAGCAGCGATTGACCTACTGGAGTACCAGGAGTCTCCGGGTGAAGTGCTGCCCCTCCAGGTCAAATTCTTCTTTCTCCTCCAGGGAACCCATAACTGGGCCCCACCCACTCTGCCCACTTCCCACCCATTCCCCAACCCACTTCCCACCCATTCCCCACCCACTAAGGGTTGTCTAGAGCTAGCCCCAACCCAACATGCAGTTAGCCCTGCTCCTTTACGAAGCCGCTTTCCCAGAAGACGGAGAGCTCCCGGTAGCCTATCTTGGGGGGTTCCCAGGTATACCTCTTGGGGAAAGAAGTCGCTTGGGGCCCAGTAGCTCCATAGGGGCCCCAAAACCTCCTTAGACCACAGAAAGGTATTTGGCTCTATTGCAGGGGTCAACACATTTGGTTTGAATCAATTTTTCCCCCCAATCATGTTTTTATTTTCATATATTGAACGTTTTGGTCATATCTCCCCTCCCCCCCTCTCTGTTCTAAGATGATGCCCCAACATCATATGTTCCCTTAATATATAAATATATATCATAATTAAAACATTTCCCCCCATTCTACAGATAATAAAGATCTCACAAAATATACGCAATGAATAGAAATGGTTTTTAATATAGTATTGACCAACAGATTAAATAATCTATTAATATATGGATAAATATTAATGCTAATCCATTTAATAAATAATTTATAAACAAATTAGTGAAAACATGAATATATTTAATAAACTCTAACACTCGATGCTGACACACACTCGCACACTAACACACACAACACAATACACTCATACACACATTAACACCACAACACACACATAACTATCCAACAACACACACTGACACACACAACACAATACGCTCATACACACATCAACACCACAACACACACATAACTATCCAACAACACACACAACACACACATGCACACAACTATCCAACAACACACACTGACACACACAACACAATACACTCATAGACACATCAACACCACAACACATGCACACAACTATCACTAACACACACTGACTCTGGCACTATACATACCGGTATATAGAATCTATGCACTTACTCTAACATCATAGCGCCCACATACCCTAACCCCTCCCCCACTCCCTCCGGCTTCCCCAGCCCCGTCCGCACTGCGTGTAAGCTGTCCGTCACGTAACTCGGGGCACCTGCCTCAGTGTCCCCCAACAGCCAAGCAGGGGCCCAATACCAGGCACACCCCCCAGGAGCCAGGAAGAGATTTCTAGTTGCCGGGTTTATCGAGCCCGGCCCTAATGGCCCTGGAGTCGGTAAAAGCCGCTAGGGATGTAGGAATTTTGGATAGAAATTACGCAAAAAGCCATTTTTCCCGCATGCTGGCCGCGCATGGGATTGGGGCTCGAGTCTAGACTTCGGGTTTCAAAGCTTTTTTTTTTTGCCTGTTTACAAATTACGGTTATAGCTTCAAAAACAGCTATTCTGAATTTCATTGGAAATAAACAATTCTGCATTAATTGGGCAATTGGAGAAACCTGCAGTGCATCAAAGCGACGGTCAGAGTGCATGGGGGGCTCTGGTTAACGTACAACCCCCCCCCCCCGAAAGGAGCCTGGATACAGTTACTGACCGCTGTGTGCGATACAAAAGCCTCATAACAACAACAACAACAACAACATATTTAACTAACTATTCATAAAGAAAGAGAATCTGCCACAAGATCGGCCCCGCTTGGCCCATCCGGTCTCTCCAGTTTTATTTTCTCCTGTAACGACTCAAACCTTAATCAGTCGCTGGTCTCGTCTTAGATTCAGGAGCCGTATGTCTATCCCATACATGTTTAAATTCCCTTACTATATTAGCCTCTACCACTTCCGCCGGGAGGCTGCTCCATTTATCTACAACCCTCTCAGTACAGTAAAAGTTCATTAAAGCGGATATATGAAAGCATTACGTTGTCATTTTCAAATTCTCCATACATTGTCTATAAGAAAACGCCTGCTTAAACGCCATAATAGTATTCGACACATACGATGAGGCTATATAAAATAATAAATAATAATTATAATAATAATAATAATAATAATTATAATAATAAGCAATTGAAAACTGCAGAGAAAGGAATGAATTTTCCTTGGTGATATGACATAGTGCCTTAATGGGATGATGTCATAATCCAGTTGGTGTTTCAGGGGGGAGGGGGGAGTTTAAAATAGTCTGACCTGAAAATTATATAGAATTCCAAAATAAAATATTAATATTAATCTTAAGAAATCAAAGTCTTCATTCCGTAAAAAATGTCTATTAATTGCATCGTCAGATCATATTAGTTATTTCTCCTCCTTTTACTGTTCAGTTTTATACAAAGTCCAAAGATCTGGAGAAAAAACAAACAAAAAAAACCATCCAGGACCTGCGCCTGGAAAATATAGGAAATTTGGCGCATCGTTGGGAATCGCTCTGCGCTCCCGGCAGCCCCGACAGCGTCCCCTGGAAGAACACGACGCGTTTCTCACCCGACGTGTCACACGTTCAAAAATAAACAAAGGTTTGGGGCAGGACAATTAGCCCATTTATACATGAAGCGAGGCTTTATGTGCCGCGGCGAGTGCCGGGTCTGCCGAGCACGGGGGGGGGGGGGGTTCTCGCAGTTTAAAGACCCCAAATTCAAAATAAACCGCAAAAAAAGAAATGCTAATTACGTCGTGACATATCACTTTTTGTTAAGAATTATGTTTTCAAGAAGTCGGCCCGGGTGCAAAAACAGTAGCTTTATATAACGCACCAGCAGCTTTTGGGTTAAACTCTTAAAAATGAAAAGAAATTGTATCCAGTATAAAAATGTAGCCTCCTAATGGGTCATTGTGACCGTTTTTGCCCGTTTCTCCTGCTGTAAAGACTCAAACCTTAATCAGTCGTTGGTCTCGTCTTAGATTCAGGAGCCGTATGTCTATCCCATGCATGTTTAATACCCTCACTGTATTACCCTCTACCACTTCTGCTGGGAGGCTGTTCCGCTTAACTACCACCCTCACTGCTGATGTCATTACTGTGGAGAAACCCATAAAATCATACTTTCCCTTTAACATTTCGTTTACCCAGAAACATTTTTAAAAAAAATGAATTTCACTTAAAATGCAAAAAAACTCTTTAGGATTATGATTTTTTTTTATGAATTTTTTGGCCTAATTATTGGATATTATATTGATTAATATCGGATTGGGAGTTTGGGATGGACGGGCGGAATAACTGTTTATACGGCCAAAAAACATTTTTTTTAACAGAAGTTAGTTTACCAAATGACCTGATCTGACTTTTTTTGTTTATCAAAACTTATCTAACTGTTTAGCCGATAGGTTAAAGGCCAACGTGACATTGATAACGGTGGGATTGTTTTTTCTTGGTTCTCAGCTAATGAATTGATCTTAAAAACAGAAAAAAATAAAAATAGTTGGGGGGTTGGGGGGCTAACAGTGGTGAGGTATCTGCTAGGGAAGTATATGTCAGGAGGTCAGAGGTTTAGATGTAATGTATAAGGAAGTTTTACTTTGCTCAGACGGTAGTAGATAAGTGGAACAGCACCCAGCAGAAGTGGTAGAGGGTAATACAGCGAGGGGATTAAACATGCATGGGATAGACATCCGGCTCCTGAATCTAAGACGAGACCAACGACTGATTACGGTTTGAGTAGGAATTGATCAGACACCTTGGGGTGACCTCTGACGACTTCATTAATATTATTTCATCAAACCAGCAAAAAAAATTATGAAATAATCAAGAAAAAAATACAGGGTGAAAAAAAGCAAGAAATTTTAAGTCGCATTTCTGGCTGTCAGAAAATGACTGATTTGGTGAACGATAAAATATTGCTAAAAAATTCTGCATGAAATGGAAATCGATGCCAAAAAAAAAATAAATCAAACTTCCAAAAAAACACCCAGTGATTCATTCCTTTAATTAAATATATAAATCAAATATTTATGAAACTTTTAAAATTCTGAATATATGCCGATTCATTTGTAAAGTTAAACATTTTTAACAAACAAACAGCATTTTAAAAAAGTTTTGTTCTCCATCCACCAGTTAAAAAATCCTGTATGGGAGCAGTAATAATTATTAAAAAAAAAACAAAACAAAAAACCCAAAAGTCATTTTTCCTGAGTATTTTTGTATTTTTAGGAGCAGATCATGTGACTTTAGACTGGGCTTTTATTGCTATCCTGTCTTCAGTAACGACTGATAGGTTTTATGGCCCGGTTATTATCTAATCAACCAAAGCAAATTAAGACAATTACGAATTATCTAAGAATTGTTAACGAGAGCGATGGGAAAGTCAGGTCACAGGAGGCCGATTTCCCCGTAAGGCAATAAGTTTTACTTTACTAAGAAGGTGGCAGATAAGTGGAGCAGCTTCCCAGCAGAAGTGGTAGAGGCTGGTACAGCGAGGGGATTTAAACATGCATGGGATAGACATTGTGATGTTTCCCAGAATCCTCCGCGTTCTACAAGGTAGCAGCGTTACCAGATGTGCGCCGTGTAACTTATTACGATCGCGATGGATATTCTGTGCTGGAGTGCATGCGCGATCATAAATCATTATATTTAGGAGGGAACCGAATCCTCCCACCACTCCTGTCTGATAATGGACAAGGCCGGCGTAGCGGCCATAACGGCTTCCGCCAGACGTTTACGGCCGCCGCACCGTAATCGGCTTAACGCCGAGGCTGCGAAACCTGAGTACGGCGTTCCGGAGCCTCGCGCCAACATGTGATACCAATAACGCTTCGACTGAATCCGACATTTAAAAGACTTTATATCTCGTATTCGAAATCTTTACTGGAAACAGCTGCATCTGCCGTACGCCCAGATTCCTTTAAATTCAAAAAATTCTATACACTTTTTATTTTTTTATTATTTTTAATTTTTTTTCCTAATATTTTTATTTTTTTATTTTTTTCCCTAATATTTTTTTTAATTTTTTTTATACTGTGTAATTTTAGAGATTTTTTTTTAATTATATCTATATATATTTTACAAAAAAAAGATAATTGCAGCTTTTTGTTTTTTTTTGTGATTTTTTTTTTTAAATATTTTTTTTTTTATTTTGGCGCACGGATAATAAATATTTGGGGATCCAGATAGTAACCACAGTTTTGGGATAGCAATTACACAAGCGTTTAGCCCAGAACGCAGAGTAATTTTCTGTGTCTGCGAATGTCGGGTTTAAACCGTCCCACCCAGTTGTCAGATCACATTACCGATCATCGCATCTAACATTATGTGGTATTACGGGGATTTCAGTGGCTTAAAATTTAACAAAATTATAGATATCCTCCGTCACAGGATGCCAGGCCAATTATGTTCACGCCGGTATGCAGCGCTGTGATTGAGGCGTCTCAAACGCACTCCCAACACGACACGTTAACCGTCTAAAATCCATTGGTTTCGTACTCAAAAGCGACTGGAATTAAAGCAAAAGACTTTTTTTGTAAATTTACTCTATTTTTACACTTTGACGAATCAGCAACGTGCTTAAAATTTGATTTCTGGTTTTAATCATGCTGGGGGCAGCCATTTTTTAATTGGGATTCTTCACTTCCTGTTTGCAGGCTCCTGCCCAGGAAGAGCACAAAAAAAAAAAAAAACCGAGTGCGCAAAATAATGAATTCCCCCTTCAGCAGTAAGGAAAATGATTACGAATATTTATATTTGTAAAAGTCACACCCTACATTTTTTTGCAAGTTATTTTAGTTCTATTTTTCTTTCGCCTGCCAGGAATGACATCAACTCATACCCAGCCACGGAGGTAATACGTATGAATCTGGATGCGGGGCGGTCTCACGGATTCCTCATATCCAATAGAAAAACATGTTGGTGCCGAACCGCAATACCGTCCGCAATTAATTTATTTATTCTACTAAGTAGTGCGATATTAACTCTTTCACTGCCACGAAGCGAAAGGAATGCTCAATATATCAGCGACAGATGAGAAAAAAAAATATTATAAATATTTCCTTTAGTCCACCGGGGTTTAAAGCTGCTGTTCCACTAGAGAGAGCATTAATTCCGCTGTTATCAGATCATAATCTAAAATAGTAGGTCTCATGTTAGGATGTTTTACTGTACTGAGAGGGTGGTAGATAAGTGAAACAGACTCCCAGCAGAGGTGGTAGAGGGTAATACAGTGAGGGTATTTAACATGCATGGGATAGACATACGGCTCCTGAATCTAAGACGAGACCAGCGACTGAGTCTTTACAGCAGGAGAAACGGGCAGACTAGACGGGGGCCGAATGGGGCCGATGTGCTGTCATATTATATGTTTTTGGCTTTTCTATAGTTTTTGGACACAATTTCTTTGTTCTTTAGAGAATTTTCCATTCTGATTATTCGTCGCCAAGGTTTGAGTCTTTACAGCAGGTTTGCTGAAAAAAAATCCTAAAATAAGATATCCTATCACAGTCGTTCTTGGTTGCAGTGACTTCACAACTCCGGATTGGCTGGGTATGATGTCATACTGTGGCGCTGTGCTACAAAACAGTGCTCAGTGGCCCCCGTGGGAGCTGTGATTGAGGTCTGTGCTCCTAATTACTTACCTTCCTTGATTTCACAGGTTATTGGGCTGTTTGGGGGGGCAGCTCAGCTGGCCAGTGCCCAAAAATCAGGAATGTCCACCTTACAAATGGGACACTTGGGAGGTATGCTGACCCAGTGATAAGTCTGTAACAATGTTGAACCAATTAACTTTACAATGTAAAAAATTCTGCTTCCCTCCCCCCAGTCTCAGCTGTATTAGGATAATAAAAAAGTAGTTATATGACCACCAAGAAGTAGCGTCTCAGATTAGGGGGGCTAACTCCCTGCACCATGTCAGCGGCAAATCATTTATTTCTAGTGCAAAAGCATTTGCTAGCAAGTAAGTGGAACAGCCGTCCAGCAGAAGTGGTAGAGGGTAATACAGTGAGGGGATTAAACATGCATGGGATAGACATACGGCTCCTGAATCTAAGACGAGACCAACGACTGATTAAGGTTTGAGTCTTTACAGCAGGAGAAACAGCGACTGGACGGGGGCCGAATGGGGGCCGATCTGCCGGCGGGTTCTATGTTTCCATTTAATAAAAAAAAAATGCTGGTATTATTTCTGAATTGAAAATGGTTATTCGTAAAAGATACAATGTCGCGTTTATTAATGATACAGTCGGTGGGGGGGTTGTGGTTTAGGATGGGGGGGTTATTAAGAAAGGAAACATCTTCTCCAATTTCGCGGAGGAAACATCTTCCCAAATAACTCGCCTTTCATGGCGTTTGGTCGGGACGGTTGTTGGAGGTCCTCGGCTTTAACTGAAACAACAGAGGAGGATTAGAAACTCCCCAAAGTGAAAGCAGCGGCTCGGGGGTCCCTCTGATAACAATCGTCTCCATAGCAACCATAATTACCTATAACACCTATGACTTCAAAACAAAACAATTCAAAACAAACAAACTCTTTAACTCTCGTTACAAGATTCAGTGTATTGAATTACGACGAGTCGCTTTTTGGGGGGGCTAATAATCCATTTAAAGGATTCGGAACTTTCTAACAAGTTCTAGGCAAGTTTTTCAATAATGTGTGTGGGGGGGGTTGTTTAGAATGTTCCGGGTCCCCCCCCCCGTTGGGGCTGCTACAAATAGGAAGCAACAAATGTTACTTTTTTTATTTTTTAATGCTTATCTTGAGAACAGGCACTGTAGAGTTTGTCGAAACCTAGTATCTGCCGGCAGATCGGCCCCCATCCGGCCCCCGTCTAGTCCCCGTTTCTCCTGCTGTAAAGACTCAAACCTTAATCAGTCGTTGGTCTCGTCTTAGATTCAGGAGCCGTATGTCTATCCCATGCATGTTTAACTCCCTCACTGTATTACCCTCTACCACTTCTGCTGGGAGGCTGTTCCGCTTATCTACCGCCCTCTCAGTAATGTGAACTTTCCTTACCTGACATGTAAAATTGTTTATCGAAGCGATCAAAAGGAAATGATTTCTTTCTGCCGGCCTGAGGACTTTCCAGCCAAGGACAAGGATAAAATAACATTTCTTTCCAATCCGGAATCCTGTATGACCCTGGGAATTTCCTGTACTTTTTGCCGAGTGATTATAAACCATACATTTCATCTTTTTTTTTTTTTACATTATTTATTTTCTTTTTTTTTGGAGTCTAGTGTTACTGTAGCGGGGTCAAAGTGTGGATTACTTCGGGGAGTCCCCCCAGTCAACCAGTTTTAAATTCCAGTTACTCCGGTGTCCCAGGGAGCCCCTTAAACAAACAATGCATAGGGATTTTACTTTGAAAGTTCTTTCATGTGCATTGTTCAACGTTAAAGGGACTCTCATAAGGAGAAGCTGCAGCTGCAGAGCTGCCGCTTCCCATCCCCTCCCTGGTCCAAGGATTCTCGCCGCTGATTGGCTGTTTGAGAACGGGACCCTCTTGTAACAGAATTACTTTGTAACAAAACACGAGCCTCTATTACAGAGTCGCCCAGCATAAAAAGAACATCAGTGGAAACCAATTCTGATCCCCGTTAAATCTATGATGTAATACGGGGGGGGGGCTTTTAGCCAAACAAAAGCCCTTGGGGGCCACAGGCAGACCCTGGACCTCCAGTTCTACTGATTTCTCACCTGTTTTATTAAAAGTCTTTAAAAGAAGCAATAATGATCCTTTATTAGAAAATAAACAGGGATTTATGGTCTGCGGAGAATGCCGGTAGGAAGCTCTTCAGCTGTTTGCGCTGCTAGCTTTACGAAGACTCATTTTCAGGCTGCTGGCTGAGCATCATGTGAGTGGCACCCCCACAAAAGCTTAATATGGTTAGTCTTACTACCCCCAGGAGTGGCGGCCCATTACAGGAGGAAAAGTCTATGTGATCCGGACATCGCCTGCTAAATTAGATGGCATAGAATAGATGGCACCGTCCAATCTAAAGCCACCAAGTGTCCCTAATAAATCGGACCAGGCCCTCTAAATCACTGATGCCCTTTTTCTTCCCCTGATGCCCCCCACACACTTTGCTTGAGGAGCTCAGAATGATATGAGGGTATCACAGGGTTCTACGGCCCGAAAAGTCACCATAATAATGATTACAAAATAACAGAATGGGGTTTAAAAAAGGTTCTTTCCTAATGATGTCATAAATGGAGATTGAAGAGTTTAGGGGTCCAAAATTACGATTTACAAATCATGACACAATATGGCAGTGTTTTTTAAAAAATAATAATTATTTATTAATTTATATTATTTATTAATTTAATTTATATTATTTATTAATTTATATTATTTATATTATTTATTCATTAATATTATGTATTTATTATTTATATTATTTATTCATTTATTTATTTATGGATCTCATCATATTCCTTATTGTAAAATGTATTTTTTGGGAGCCGTAGCTGCTGTCCTGCGCGGACCGGTCATTGCTTGCCAAAGTTCCCCTTTGGGGGGTATGAAATTAACTATTTCATTCCCAACGGTCAGCAGTGGAGTTAATTATCTTTCCACCGTCTTTTTTCTTCTTCTCATTTCTCTTTTCTCTGTCCCCAAAAGCTTTAGTCTGAATAAACCGTGTCGATGTTTTGGAAAACTCTTGATTTGACCACTACAAATGGATTTATATTTCCAGCTGGGTAGTTATTTAATTTCCTCTTGGAAGTCTACAAACGCTGGCAATACTTTGTGCGTGGCACGGTGCCAAACCCTCGCACGGTATCATTAACATGCGCGATTCTGGAGTTCAGGGCTAGCAATAAAAGATCCATCACCCTTTTTTTGAACTTTTTTTCAGCCTCATTGCTTATTTTTACTATAATCCACTGAAAAGGAAAAAATAAAATGCAGGCGGACGAAAACCGTCGCTATCCTTCATCATGGACGAGCTTTTAACTCTTTCTGCCCCTCTCAGCTTTTTAATTGCCCCTCCTGCAGGATGGTTTTCCATTTAGCTGCCTGTCACCTAACCTAAGTGACGTTGCTTTAATGTATCAATTACACGTTATTACAGCGAAGCTATACTTATATTTTAAGAGCCCTTTTTTCGGGATAATTAGTGCCTGTTGCTCGTTTTTTCCTCGGTTTCTGGGATATCGGCGGCTTTTGCTTGCGGGGAGCGCGTCGGGGCCTGTAAACGGCTTTAAAGCGTCGGTGGGATCTGAGCAGCGCTGTCCTATAAAGACACAATTTCCAAAAATGTGCCAAAAGTTTGGGATCTTCAAAACAAAACAGCATCATCATTCCGGGGAACTTTCTAAATGAAATATTAACCCCTTAATAGCCCACCGTGAGGACTCTATGTTGGTGAGAATCTCGGTGGTCTCGCTCTCGGTTAGGACCCTCTAAAACATTTTGCATGGTGTAGTTAGTGAGAGGAGGTTCATTCCACCTCTGCTCACGTACCGCGCACACTTTACTCAATCAGCCCCAGTGTTTGAGGTGTGAAGCAGGAATGTTTTTCCTAGAAAGCTTGCCAGGTTGGCTGAGTGTGCGCCGTCACTCGCTTCCTCGCTGCTCTGCGAAACGTCACCGCGGCCCCTGAGCATCAGCGAAACGCGGACAGAAAAACACTAATGTTAGCCATGAAAACCTGGCCCTAGCAGGTACCGGGTCATATGTCTGTTACAGACTATTATCAGGTGAAAAATAGATGTTTTCACAAATATTGTCCTGTTCTGTTTTTTAACCCAGTTTTGCCCCATAATATAAAGTTTTCAGGCAGCTGCATATCAGCCATTTGTATGATTCTCGCTCTGTTATCTGACCCCCAATCTACTAAACCCCCCGACTCCTTATCATACTGCCTGTGGGGAACAATAGAATGGCTCAGTCTTAATCACCCAGTCAGATACTGTGAATAATGAAAGTCTCTGGAGGAACGGACTTCATTAGCATCGCCATAAAGCAACAGCTCAGTGTGGTTTTTGAGCAGGAAAGTCACCTGCTCAGACTTATTGTATACAGCGCAGGGGGGTTATATTGCTGTATACAGCGCTGGGGTTATATTACTGTATACAGCGCTGGGGGTTATATTGCTGTATACAGCGCTGGGGTTATATTACTGTATACAGCGCTGGGGGTGTTATATTACTGTATACAGCGCTGGGGGTTATATTGCTGTATACAGCGCTGGGGGTTATATTGCTGTATACAGCGCTGGGGTTATATTACTGTATACAGCGCTGGGGGTGTTATATTACTGTATACAGCGCTGGGGGTTATATTACTGTATACAGCGATGGGGGTTATATTACTGTATACAGCGCTGGGGGTTATATTACTGTATACAGCGCTGGGGGTTATATTACTGTATACAGCGATGGGGGTTATATTACTGTATACAGCGCTGGGGGTTATATTACTGTATACAGCGCTGGGGGTTATATTACTGTATACAGCGATGGGGGTTATATTACTGTATACAGCACTGGGGGTTATATTACTGTATACAGCGCTGGGGGTTATATTACTGTATACAGCGCTGGGGGGTTATATTACTGTATACAGAGCTGGGGGTTATATTACTGTATACAGCGCTGGGGGGTTATATTATTGTATACAGCGCTGGGGGTTATATTATTGTATACAGTGCTGGGGGTTATATTACTGTATACAGCGCTGGGGGGGTTATATTACTGTATACAGTGCTGGGGGGGTTATATTACTGTATACAGCGCTGGGGGGTTATATTACTGTATACAGCGCTGGGGGGTTATTACTGTATACAGCGCTGGGGGTTATATTACTGTATACAGCGCTGGGGGTTATATTACTGTATACAGCGCTGGGGGGGTTATATTACTGTATACATCGCTGGGGGGTTATATTACTGTATACAGCGCTGGGGGTTATATTACTGTATACAGCGCTGGGGGTTATATTACTGTATACAGTGCTGGGGGGGTTATATTACTGTATACAGCACTGGGGGTTATATTACTGTATACAGCGCTGGGGGTTATATTACTGTATACAGCGCTGGGGGTTATATTACTGTATACAGTGCTGGGGGTTATATTACTGTATACAGCGCTGGGGGGTTATATTACTGTATACAGCACTGGGGGTTATTACTGATACAGCGCTGGGGGTTATATTACTGTATACAGCGCTGGGGGTTATATTACTGTATACTGCGCTGGGGGTTATATTACTGTATACAGCGCTGGGGGTTATATTACTGTATACAGCGCTGGGGGGTTATATTACTGTATACAGCACTGGGGGTTATTACTGTATACAGCGCTGGGGGTTATATTACTGTATACAGCGCTGGGGGTTATATTACTGTATACAGCGCTGGGGGGTTATATTACTGTATACAGCACTGGGGGTTATTACTGTATACAGCGCTGGGGGGTTATATTACTGTATACAGCGCTGGGGGTTATATTACTGTATTCAGCGCTGGGGGGGTTATATTTTTCCAGGCCTGTCGGTCTGTGTTTGGGGATATTATCCGTTTGTCTTTCTAGATATTCTTGTATCAGAGCTGAGATATTGGAAGTAATAATTTAGAATGATTGCTCTAGAAATAGATCCACTTGTAAATCGCATTTAACAGAAACTCCAGGGCCTGGTGGTTTTCGTCACCCGGTGAAGGGGCCGTCAGCCCGCAGTGTAAGTGACTTTTTTACTGTTCACATTATGAGGCCGGTCGCTGCAGATGAGGATAACATTTATTTAACGCTTGTCTAATAGTTTAAGGGTCCTCCTCTTACCTTCGACGTTTTGTGACATTTGTCTACATTATAGAAAGTTACAGCCGTGTTGTTTGCGTTTTACGCGCCCCGTAATCCTTGTAACCAAAATCCCAGTTGGTGGTCTTGGAAGGATCCCAGCGGTGGGTTTCCTGCATGATCTGTAACGCGGCTGCAATTAGCAGAGGTTTTTGTAGATAAAACGTAAAAAGATAATGAAACCTAACGGTGCCTTTAAGGTCAGGCCAGGCGGTCACAACGTAGCGGCGCTTTACATATAACAGCTGCTTTTACACCATTTAAGCTTCACAGACGCTCTACTGGATGAACGGGGAAAAATCCCACAAAAACTCCCCAAAATCTCGTGGAAATCCTTCCCAGAAGAGCGGAAGCCGTTATATCTGCAACGGGTGGGGGGGCGACATCACATTAATGTCTGTGTATTTAGAATGTGATGTCATCAAAGCCCCTGTTGGTGTAACGGTCAGGCGTCCCAATACTTTTCTCCATATAGTGATATCGATAATATCGCTTTTTTTAAGGTGTTTCAAAGGATTGGGATTGACAAAAATCCCAGAAAATATTCCACTTCAAACAGGAATTTCAATGGAATTTCTTAAGCGATCTCGATACTTTGTAGCAGTCAGAAAACTCAATTTTTATCCCACGCGACCCACATAAAGTGTAACGTTAAGGTAAGTTGCTACGCTTTAAAAGCATGTAGCAGAAATCTACAAAAATGGTGAAACTCGTGTATAAAATAGCGGGTTTGATACTTTATCCGATACTTTAGAAAAAGGTTCTTCTGCAACATTTTCCTTGACGGTGGAGAATCGCCGGATTCCTTCTTTTTTTCTTAAGGAATAACAAAAGTTCAAAGTGTGTTTTTTTTTTTTCTGCCCCATGCAGCGCGCGGCGGAAGCGGCGATACCCCAGAGCGTGCTGAACATTAAAGCCGAGGGGGTGAGGCCTGCCTGACTATAACAGTGGGGGTCTAATGGAGCTCCTCTTCACAGCAGAGCCCTCGTTCCCTCTCCCATTCCCAATTCCTACAATATGATGTCCCAAAAACCCCAAAATGGGATTTTCTAACATATCATTTTTAATTATTCATGTTTAGATTAGGACCAAAGTAAGTATGTCTTCTAACTACGGTATATAGTTTGTTTTTTTCTCAATAAGTGTTGCTATACGTTGACTTATAGACTGTTGAAACTCTAAAACAATCAAGTTTTGCTTTACCGAGAGGGTGGTTGATAAGCGGAACGGCCTCCCAGCAGAGGTGGTAGAGGGTAATACAGTGAGGGTATTAAACATGCATGGGATAGACATACGGCTCCTGAATCTAAGGCAAGACCAACGACTGATTAAGGTTTGAGTCTTTACAGCAGGAGAAACGGGCGACTAGACGGGGGCCGAAAGGGGCCGATGTGCTGTCATATTATATGTTTTTGGCTTTTCTATAGTTTTTGGACACAATTTCTTGTTCTTTAGAGAATTTTCCATTCTGATTATTCGTCGCCAACTTTTGTGTTGATTTATACATTAATAACGAAAAGGAAATTGGTCGTATTTATCGGGGGGGGGCTGGAACACTTCGAGCGCAAAGAGTGCGGACAGCCTGGTCCCATAAGAGAATTATTATCATCTTTTATTTCTATAGCTCTAACAATCCCCTCGGCGCTTCTTACAGTCCCTACATTCAAAGGGCCTGACAAAACTAGAACACACGGACTAATACATTATAGAATGTTCCTGCTCAGCGCTCTAAATGTAGCCCTCGACCGTTACCGCGATAAATATTCTTCATTGGCTGTACTCCTCGGACGTTACCACGATAAATATTCCTCATTGGCTATAGTCCTCGGACGTTACCACGATAAATATTCCTCATTGGCTGTAGTCCTCGGACGTTACCGCGATAAATATTCCTCATTGGCTATAGTCCTCGGACGTTACCACGATAAATATTCCTCATTGGTCGTAGCCCTTGGACGTTACCGCGATAAATATTCCTCATTGGTCGTTATCTTGTTGTTCCCTCGTCCAACACGGTCAAGAAGGTCCCATGAAGGAGAAGAGATGATCAGGGTTGGGAAGTTCGAGGTCTTCGTAGGGCATGCGAATAACTTTTGACCTCCTAGAAAGTAACTGATTGGCATAGCTAAGAGGAAAAGGGGGGGAATAAATGAAAACGATTCCAGGGAACAAAACCGCCTTGTCTTGGCTTTCTGTGATCCGTCAACTGGAGGCCTTTTTCCGAATTCAGAAGGGAAGCGAAGAGACTCTGAAGGACCGTTTGGGTGAGAGATTGTTTAGAGAAAGGACTGTTTCTGAGCGCTTTGCTCAGGGCCCCCCGTCGACTCGCTGACCTTGTTGAAAAGGCCAGCTGAGGCAGAAAGTCTCCGTGGGGTTAAGTGGAGACAGGTGTTTGGGAGAAAACGATAAGCCGCCCCTCGGAGAAACCTCGTTTCCGGCCCGTACAGGTTACTCGCTCGCCGCGCGGTAAAAATAATTAAAAAGCCATTTGGCGGAGCGGTTGCCGCGCGTCGTGCTGGTAGCCAAACCCTGCAGCTGTAAATTATTTAACGAGTAAGAATACCCGGCGTGTAATTAGGTGAGGGTGACGGGGCATTGTCGGGCAGGGGCGACGCGGAGCTACAAAATTAAACACCTCGGTCACGTTGGGTGAGCTGGATTATTGAGAAAGAGCAGAGCTTGTGGGGGGGGGGATATGTATTAGGGGTCTCTTGTCACTGGACATGTAATTAGATTGTCACCCCTCCAGCGCTGAAAAGGTTAAGCAATAAATCTTTCATGCACTTAAAGGGACGGCGATGCTTCCCATGAAGCCACAGCGATGAAGAATTAATATTAAAGGGACCCTCAGCCATCAAAAGGTCCACTCATAGGCTCTCTATATATCTGGATATCTGGGAACTCCGGGTTGCTAAGGGGAAACTCCGGGTTGCTAAGGGGAAACTCCAGGTTGCTAAGGGGAAACTCCAGGTTGCTAAGGGGAAACTCCGGGTCGCTAAGGGGAAACTCCGGGCTGCAGGAGCAGCTTTGCGGTACCTCCCACTCCCCGCCCACTTCCCCATTAAAAATAACGGATATCCCGCGATGTCGGCAGGACCGCCCACTGACGTCAGTGGGACCGCCCACAGGGGGCTGCCCTAAAAATATTAGCTGTCCGTCCTGCACTGAATGAGTTAATGTTGCATAAATGGCTTATTCCAAAACTTTCTGTAAAAATATATAAAAATAATATAAATAAAACTATAAAGGCACAGAGCTTGCCAGCAGATCGGCCCCATTCGGCCCCCGTCTAGTCGCAGGTTCTCCTGCTGTAAAGACTCAAACCTTAATCAGTGGTTGGTCTCGTCTTAGATTCAGGAGCCGTATGTCTATCCCATGCATGTTTAATACCCTCACTGTATTACCCTCTACCACTTCTGCTGGGAGGCTGTTCCACTTATCTACCACCCTCTCAGTAAAGTGAATATTTCTTACATTACATCTTTTCTGATTGATATGTTGCGTGCAGCGATGGCCGATCAGTGAGTAATCATTAATGTTCCCGTTCAGCGCGCTCTTCGTTAGGATGGATTCTTGTTGATACATTGTAATCGCGGTCTTGGAAGGACGCCGTTATATCCACAGGGTATAATTATAGTGTTGCCTAGAAAGAAAGAAGGCAGCATGCAAGACAAAATAGCATTAACTCCGTATTAAGAATTAAATTAATTTAAATGTATCCATCAATTCAATTTGTGAAGGAATTTAATTTAAAGAAATGAAATTGAGTTTGGAAATGGATCCCATTGGGAAGTTAAATAAATCATCTTTAAATGGCCAATTATGTTGGTATTATGTTTAGAAAGTATTTTTTATGGCAGTATCCCCAAATATATAATTAGCATTGACCAATGAGATAAACAGGATGCCGCAGGCTTCATGCTGATTGGTTGCTACTGAGTTGTGATTGGCATAGCAAGTTTTTCCCCAGGACAGCCCCGTTTTTTTTGACGCTGTGCCAAGTAATTGCCCCACTTTCCTGGTTGGGGATGCCGGGACATTTAGGGAGATCCTCTGATCCCCCCCAGACCAGCCACAGGGGGCTGAACATCAATGGAGATCTGTGATGTTGGCCACGTGGCAGGAATGGCAGAAGGTGGCTATTTATGGGGTCATATGGGGTCATGCCACCATCCCCACCCACTCCAGATGCTAGTCCTGCCCACTTCTGGCTATGTCACCCCCCCTTATATGTTGCCACACAACCCAACACCGGTGACCCGATTTGGATGCCGGAACACGGACTCTGGGAACCGGTTTACTTTCCTTGGGAATAATGACGGGTTAGAATATGGGATTTTTTTTCCCAGCTCGACGCAACAAACCGTCTTGTTTTATTCTTCTTTTCAGATTTTACGAGAATAAACGCTGTTGTTTTTTATTTAGTCGAGATGAACAGTTTACTAGCCGGTGATCCGAAGTGCCGTAATAATTTATTTCATTGGGGCTTAACTGCAATTTCTCTGGAATTTATAAGGAACACAATAGCTCTATAAAAACCTATAGAAAATCAGGTTAAAAGGGGCTTTCAGCAGCGTCGGGGGTCTTCCTTAACGCCGCTACTATTGAGCTTGTTGGTTCTACAGCCAACAAAGTATCAAAAATCCAGATTCATGAATTTTTATTTGCTTTTAAATATGTTCTGATAATTCTCAGCTATGGTCGCGTTATTGTAAATGAATGCGATTCTGGCATTTTTTTCCTTATTTTATTTTCTGTGTTTTATTACCGATCGTAAAAAAAAAACAAAAAAAAAAAAAACATGAACCTTAAACCTACTTTAGGTCTGATTTTAAATTGGAAAATTTACTCATGATTTCCCAGCATTGGACGTGATAACGAGTATATATATTAAAAAAAATGATAATAATAAAATAAATAAATTATTTAATATCCCGAATGACTTTCAATGAATGGGTTAAATCCCTACATCGGTGAGCTCCACGGGGAGGTCTGTGTTAAAAAAAAATGTAAAATGTGGTTTCTTCCAGTCATTGGATAATTGTCGGATTGCTATAAGTAAAAAAAAAATAAAATAAAAAAAAATACATCGTTTTCAGGAAATATGGTTATTCTTCAGGAATTCCAGTTGAATAAACCCTATAATTTGTAGCAACCTCAGATAATCAATGATAATGACTGCGCAGCCCGAAGCCCTTCCCGAAGCGAAGACTCTCCAAGCTAGACAGCTACCCGGAGGAATAAATCCCAGATAGTTTGGGGTTATTCCGAGATACGTCGAGACGGCAAACTGGCGTAGACTCTGTAGACCGCACTCGGCAGAACATGGACGGAAGGTCTACAAATTAAATTTGGTGTTGGGGAAACGGCTCCTCGACGGGTCCTTGGTTTTTTTTTTTTTGGAATGGAATTGCCAGAAAGACTCCCGCGGAGTCCTCGATCCCCGTCTGGATTCCTCTGGCAGCTTCGGAGCGATGAAGAATTACAGATTGTGTCTCTCCCAATTCCTTCTCCAAGCGTGTCTCTCACACTCGGATCCATTATATCTCCATTTGGCTCTGGATTCGGGGCTTACAGGAGGTTCGTCCCCACGGATAGTCGCTCCCTACCCTAACACCCTGACATAGAATTTTATTCCCTTCCAAAGTCTGTGACGCTAAAAAAAAGAAAGAATTTCCCAAAAAAGGTCACTTTGGCTGCCAATTACTCCTCGACTCATCGACTTACATATGTGTCACCACGAGCACGCATCAGACAGCGCGACGGCCCGGCAACAATCACTCCATTGTAGAACTTTTATTAAAACTCCAAATACTTTGTGGAATCTTCGAGTGAAAACGCAAGGAAGAAATAATCATTTGAAAGTCATTCGAATTTTATAAGAAACGATACATTTCTAGAGGTCAGCAAACACTAATAAAAGACATTTAATTAAGAAAATAAAATGATTGAAAAAATACTTAATTCCCTGAAGAGTTTAAGAGAACTCCCTGCTTTAATTTACCCGCTGTTGGGTACCCCTTTGTTGGGGATCTAGGCGAGGTACCTCCTTGCTACTCATTTTAGATATAGGACAGTTTATATACGTGTAGCCCCCGTCTCCAGGCACCTTGGGCCCTAGTCAGGCTCGTAGGGTCCCTTGGGCACGATCCATTCTGGGATCTCAAACTGTCACAAAGTATCACTTTCCACCAAAGAGGTGAAATAGATTAACAAAGAGAAATCAGGGAGAATTCTCTGATGGGTCGCAAAGCTTTGGTTGGTCACCGATTGCCCTTCAGGGTCAAGATCCAAACTTTTATTCTGACGTCCCGAAGACCTGATCAGCATAGCCAGGAACTCTCAGGGCTTTGCCATGAGTCTCAGGGTTTCTGCCCCAATCTCAGGGAGAACGGGCAGATTCTCAGGGTCACATAGTCCGGAGCTGACTCCTTCCTAGCTTATACTGCTGGGATCATATATATATATATGACTCCTAATTGGTTATTTTGGACCGAGTATGTTATGGTTGATATCCCTGCTTGAATGCAGGTGACTCCATTTAGTGTATCTTTAAATAATGACAAGTCAAGGGTAACACAAGTCCATACACAGAATTTTCATGATGGCCTATTAAAGGGTTAATATTTTCATAATCTACCCTCAGTTCCCATGATCTGATCGGGGGGAATCTCTAGCTTCGGTATTGGGACCCTGATGTCCTTCAAACGCAACCTTGACCATGCTGTCCATGGAGAGAACGGATTGTCAGTCTGGTGTGACCATGTGAAGTAATACTCGTTATAGATCGTATAAGATTATCGTTTCTTGTATTGTACATTAATCGAATGATTTGAGAATGGCATTTCTACTTTACACATTATTCACCGACTGTATCATTCACTCGCTTTCACCAATTTGGTGAAGTTTTCCAATAATGTTATGAAATTGACATTATTTAAATAGCACTGGGAGATTGTGTAGCGCTATTACAATACGGAAGAGAATTATTTATACGTTTAACATAAAAAAGTAACATTTTGAGACAATTAATTATATACATTTATATCTGAGTTTATCTTTATTAACACCTGCTATAACTCCCTATTCAATACAAGGGCATAGTGGGGTAAATTTAATAAGAAATATCATATATTGCAGTTCTCTGTCTTTTTTTTGGGGTAAATCAGAGTTATTTTATTTCCTTAACTTAAAACACCATTTTGGCAGCAACGTTGCTGATTAACATTTAAAACAATTTTTCCAATCAGATGTTTCAAAGAACGGACATAAAAAAAAATAAACAAAATGTTTATACACAAAAAAGAAATTCTGGGCTTTATTTATAAAATGTTTTGATGTAAAAAAGAAAAAAAAAAGAAATTGATGCAGAAAAACAGATGGGGTCAGAGTTATAAATTGAGTGATTGTGTCATAGGCACTTTTATTTCATATTTATGCTGTAACGGCAGGAACCCGACACTTTGTTAAATAGAACTTTGTTTTCTGAAATGTAACAGCTTCCAATAAAATAAAAGGGGAAAAAATCCAAATTCACTTTACACGTCTCGGGAGCAGACGTAAAGAATTTTATTTGTTGCGTCTCGTAAGCTCCGCGGTTTTAATCTTTGGCTTGCGGGGCCTGAAGATGCGGCCAAACGCGGATCAGCCCGGGAGTGATTTTCTGACACCTGGGCCTAGAGAGGAAATGAAGAGAATTGGTAGAGTTCCCGAATGTCTTCGCATGGAAGAAAGAAAGAAGAAAAAAAAC
Organism: Spea bombifrons; assembly: GCF_027358695.1. Taxonomy (NCBI): domain Eukaryota; kingdom Metazoa; phylum Chordata; class Amphibia; order Anura; family Pelobatidae; genus Spea; species Spea bombifrons. The sequence continues at coordinate 46,851,404 of NC_071092.1, forward strand.
TGTTAACCCTTTGTACACAATGTACTAAGTAGTACATTGATTGGATGCTTAGTGACAGTATTATTACCCTCTGAGATGATGTCATTTGAAGCAGCAAATTATTGTGCATGCGCTGAAAGTGCTCCCATTAATTCCAATGGGCGTACTTTCCTACCAGCTAATCAGTGGCAACAATTATTATCTCCAATGCAGCTTCTATCTCAGGTCAATTATTATTGTTTTATTTTTTTATTATTATTATTTTTAAATATGTTATTATTATTTATTGTTATAAAAAAGTAACTTAGTTTCAATCTGAGTTCCACTTTTGATACTTTGAAGTACAAGCAACCTATCCTGCTGAATTCTTTACTGGATTCTAATACCGGACATGAACCGAGGCTTTCTTTGGCCGTTTGTTACGTAACTAATCATGCGCTTGTAGAGATGGCCAGTTGTGCAAATCACGTTCTGCTCCTGTAATAAGATAACCGAGAACACAAGGTCCTTTACTCAGGTTTCATTAGCAAACCGTCCTTCAGCCTACAGAGGAGCGTGTGTTTGGGGAAAAATACCCCATAAAAGGGTAAATAAAAATATTTGCCCTACCGCTCAAAAGTTTGGGGTCACTTAGGAACTTCCTTGTTTTTGAGAGGAAAGCACATTTCCCCCATTATAATAACATGAAATGGTTGAGAAATCCAGCGCAGAAGGGGTTAATGTTGTAAATGACTATTGTAGCTGGAAATGGCTGATTTTTAATGGAATCTCTTCATAGGCGTACAGAGGCCCTTTGTCACTCCCATCACTCCTGTGTTCCAATGGCCCTTTATCACTCCCATCACTCCTGTGTTCCAATGGCCCTTTATCACTCCCATCACTCCTGGGTTCCAATGACCCTTTATCACTCCCATCACTCCTGTGTTCCAATGGCCCTTTATCACTCCCATCACTCCTGTGTTCCAATGGCCCTTTATCACTCCCATCACTCCTGTGTCCCAATGGCAAGTTGTATTCACTGATCCAAGTTTAAAAGGCTAATTGATGGTTAGAAAACCCTTTTGTAATTATGTTACAGTCAGAAATTCCCTTGTTTTCCCACAAAAACAGCTCAATGACCCCAAACTTTTGAATGTTAGTGTGTATATACAAAGTCTTGTAGAAAGTAGCAATCTAATTTTCGGAAGAAAATCTGACTTTTCATCCAACTCTTTAAGCGTCTTCATTATTTTATTATAGTATCTTCTTCTGCAGCTCTCTCCAGGTGGGCCGGTGGCGGTGCATTGAGTGTGAGTATTAAGCACTAGCCGTGGCAGGTACGGGGGGCTCTGAAGCTTTGGTTCTTTCCAGCCCCTCAGGCGGTTGCTGAGTATTTGATCAGAATGATTATTCCTCATGGGTTTGGCAGCTTTGTTGACTCGCACAAAAAATTCTTCCAAGTGCCGTCACATCTGATTTACACGCGTGTCCTCTGACCCCCGAGCCGCATTGTTCCCTGAATCTGTTGTGATTTCCAGATGGAGTCCGGCAGTCGCTGCGTCCCGGGCCTCCCGCTTCTCCCGGATTTAAACCGATCCTTCAATGTAATGCATCTTCTGTTTTCTCCCATTATACGGCGGATCTCTTCTGATTCCATAACGATAACAAAATAGTTCAGAGCTTCGGAATTTGGGGAACAGTTGACGGAACGCTCGATAAATCTACGTATAACGCGCTCCTGGAACCTGTTTATTGGCTCGGCGTCCCCCATGGAAACGTTAATGAATTTATTCCAGAGAATGATATATAATTGTTACAAAAACTCTAGGTATCTGATGCGCTCAGTTGCATGGAAGCCGCTTATTATATGGGATCATTAAAATCTTATAATCTTATTAATTAGATTATATTGGAACATTTAAATTGGATAATTACAATCCCCTACATTGTAAACTCAGATTACAAAACAAATATTGCTCTTTTTTCTTTTTTAACCCCTTAATAAAGCCTGTACATGTACGGGCTAAAAATGCATTGTTTTCAATGGGTTTAGGGACCGCCCATTGTCCTTAAGGGGTTAAACCAGTTGTTTTGTAATAATATTTTCAGGCAGCTGCATATCAGCCATTTGTATGATTCTCGCTCTGTTATCTGACCCCTAGTCTACTAAACACTCCTTATCATATTGTGCGGAACAATAGAATGGCTCAGTCTTAATCACCACCAGGACTCTTTGGTCAATGAAAGTCTATGGAGGAATGGACTTCATGACCATTGCCATAAAGCATCAGCTCACTGTGGCGTTTGAGCCGGGAAAGTCACCCAAAATATTACATGATATTTTGGGTTCAAAACACAATTTTAGACCCATTATATAGTTCTAGTACCCCTCCTAAATTTTTGTTTATAGTTTAGATTTTATTTATTTTTATTTTTTTGTGAAGCTAAACAGACTTCAAAGCTGTATCACCTCCGTCAATATCAGTTGAACTGTAGGAATAGTGAATTATTTTAACCAAAATGTAAACTTTGTAGAAACCCCCCCCCAGCCTGGCTCCCGTAGGGCAGAACGCGTGGTCAGCCCGGCTTCTACCATCACATAAAGGGCTATTATTGGAGATAAAGATTCCTGCGATTTAATTTGACATAATAATGATCAGATTGCAAGGTTGAATACTTTTTGAGTCCTTTGAAGAAATGAGCATAATTACAGGTTCCAGCTCAGGAGGAGTACAATGGGCCAGTCATATTGGGCTATCAATGGCTTCTTTCTTCCAGAATCAACTTGCCGCGGTGAAGATTTTCAGCTGGAACATGAAATAGCTGTATTTATTTAGAAATAGTTGTACAGCATAGAAACAGCAAACACAGAGATGAAATATCCACCAAACGGGGTATCCTGCCGTTATGACATCGCTCAGCGGTGTCCGCGTTCCACGATTATGCCCTAAATGTCCAAGTAAGGGGTCCATTCTCCAATATTAGAAGCCAAAACCTTTAAATTCCTCAGTTATCTCTTTGACTATAGAGAGAGAGAGAGAATTTCCCAGCAGATCGGCCCCCATCCGGCCCCCGTCTAGTCACCCGTTTCCCCTGCTGTAAAGACTCAAATCTTAATTAGTTGTTGGTCCCGTCTCAGATTCCGGAGCCACATGCCTATCCGCAATACACAATACGGATGGAGTTGTGACATCATGAGACATTCAACCCACGGAACGCTCCATCTCTTCCCAGCATAAGTGACGAGTACTCTACATGCTAAGATAAAAGTCCCAAAACACACATAATTACTTGGATACCTAACAAATATCAATAAGACGCTTGTCAGGACTGTCTTTGGACAGTTGGTAGCTATGGGGGTAGAGTGTGAGGGTTTTTGGGTCCTAAGAAGATCCCTTTGTTCCATTAGATGGAAGATTACCCCAAAGTTTTGGTTGGCCTCTAAATGAATCCCCTTTCGTGCTGTAATTACTCGGAATATTCCAACGTAATCCGAAAGGCTTTGGACTAATTTGAAGTTGACTCCTCGGGTTGCCTGCATTCAGGTTTGCTGCGGGGTGTAGGTTTCACTCTGCGATATTTTTCACCTAGTCAGTAGAAAGTAGCCTTGTGTTGGTTATTGTTCCATTCTGCTGAGAACTCGCTGCCTTATGGAGGAGGTTAGGACCGCGGGGTCATCCTTAATCCCTTTGTGACCAAAGAAATGCGTAGGCCAATGCTTCATAACCTTTGCAATGTGTGCTGTGCCCCCCTGGCCTTAAAGGGATTACAATCTGTAATATAATAATAAAAGAGAGAGAGAATGACTTTTTTTCAGAGTCTGTGACCCATAGCAGGTAATTTCCTGATGTGTCCTTCCATGCCTGGAATTTAAATTGTCAGTGTATAAAGTTTTGTGTATTCTTTTCTAATTAATAAAAAAAATGCATTTTTTTCTATATTTTATTAAATATTAATGGAATATCTAATATGAACAATATTAGGATATATTCATATTATACTCATACACAATTTTATATAAATAATTTAAAAAATATATATGAAAATATTAAATATGCATAGCATTTAATCCTTTAAAATTCTCGCTCTCCACGGGCGGGGCTGATTTGTAAAGGCGTGGCCAGTCTTAGGCAGGGGCCGGACTAGCCTGCTGTAGGTGAGGAGCTAGGCAGGATCCAGGTGGCGGGAAGTGGACAGAGCCAAAATGCCATTACCCGCTCAGTTATCAAACCCCGCCCAGTGATCAAACCCCGCCCGGTGATCAAACCCCGCCCAGGAGGTCCAGTAATTCAACCTGTATTGTTAGGGTTGTAAGTAATTAGTATAATTAATTTATTATAATGAAAGTAATTATTTAGAATTAAGTAATATAATTAATATATTAAATCATTATATATATATATATATATATGTATTTAATATAATATCGTTTATTTTTATTTATATATATATATATATATATATATATATTTGTGTCTCCTATACGTTTTTTATGTTTCATCTTTAATAAATCTTCACTTGAATAAAAAATATATATATATATTAGAATTTTGGAAACTATTTCTACCAATACTTTTTGGAATGTTGCTGACTAAGTTTTGTACAAAAAAAAAAAAGTCCATCTGAACCCAAAGACGAATTTTAATTTATATCTGTCCGTTCATGGAGTTTAGGAAACCAATCTGTGTTGGCTAGTATCGTCCCATTTTTAATCACTCTGGTATTTCCTCTTTCTGAAGCCAGCTCCAAACACCTGTGTTTTTCTTAAAGAATCGGAAGAGGTGTTTGAGGGGGGGGGGGTTTGGAACATCTATTATTTTAGGAACTGCTGAGAAAAAGAAAGAATCTTCACTCCCCCCCCACACACCCTATGTATTATTTCCATTGAAGAAAAGTCATTTACCCCAATTATCGTGAAAATCAAAAAATAAAATGTCGATTTTTTTACTAGATCAGTAGACCAAATAATGGAACTTTTTACTAAAACCTCAAATTCTTATTCATCACGGCCTTATGTTGCTTTGGTGTTTTCGAGACATATACATTGTGTTTCGAGGCAGCCAATCGGTGGTGGGAAAGTGCTCCTATAGCGCATGTGCGTGGGATGGTGTCTCATTAGACAGCCCCGCCACAAACCCTGGCAAAGCCAACGCTGGAACCGTGGGTATACAAAGTATCTGGAGACACTTTTCGGCTGCATGCGCAGCAATTATATTAGGAGAATGGCTCAAATCTATGTTGGGGGGATTCTGCCCATGCATTTGAAAGAGGGGGGGGCCGCATAGAAATTTAAAGGGACCTCTCAGCTGTCATATGCATTATTATTTTTTTTTAATTCCATGGAGGACGGGGGAGACTTCCTGATCTTTTGCCTTGAACTTCAAAACGCCCCCTGATGAGACGGAGCCGAGACGCCTTTCATGGTGGGAGGGCAGGTGATTCGTTTCAAATGAAACAAAATACCAGATGGACAAAAGCGGCATTCTAGTTTAATGTATGGGTTTCTCTTTACCTTTAACTCGATTTTAAGTTAAAAATCTTTAGGCCTCTTAGAACTTTTCAGAGTTTTATTTTCCGCCATCTCCTTAACCCTAAAGAAAGCCGAGTGCGTGACACGATTTCTGTCGCGAGACCCCTTTGGTTTGAAAGAGTTAAATGAAAAAAAAAAAAAACCTCCAGTTATAGCCAAAATGCCACGTCCAATAAACCTAATAGGTGTCAAGGAATATTGGGAGATTTTGGTGAAACCAAAGGAATTTTTTAATTTGGAGGGAGATATATTTCCCTGACAACCCTAACATATTGCAGCTTTCCATTTCGCACGGACCTCTCCGCGTAGACTCGCTGACCGTCTGGTTTCGATAAAGGGGTTGGGTTGACGAGCGCCCTCCATTTCCAAAACAGCGGCATCTCGTGTGAAAGCTCGCGCTGTCCGGGCCGTGGGGTATCAGCGTGAGGCCTGGCCCCGGCCGCTTCTAACGTTTCATCTCCTCGACTTCCCTTGGATGTCTGGCAAAGACCGCGGAGTCAAGAAGTCGAAAAACAAAAGCGACTGCCGGGTAACCCCAAAAATTCCGGCACGTTCTAAATGGATCAGGCGCTAACCAGATGCAGCCGTGGTAACGTGAAGTGATTCACAATGGCGGGGCAAAAAATACGCTTTCCGTGGCAGAACGTGGAAGCGACACAATGTTATTGTTGTATTTGCTACAATGTTGCATTGGTGAGATCACAATGTATCTTTTTAAGTATTTCTTGGAATATAATTAACAGGCGGCAAAAGAAAAGGAGGTTTCAGCGTTATTTTTATACTGTAGAAAGGGTGGTTAAGATGTAGAATTCACCAAAATTAATTGTTGAGTCGAAAAGTTCTATCCTTTTAGGGCAAAATCGAAATGTTGGTCAAAACCCAATCTTTTGAAAAAATAATTGGTGTGTTTTGTGGTCATTTTATCGTGGAATATGGATATTATTAGTAATCTTTAAGGTAGAAAGAGTCTTTATCCATCACTTTTGTCCACCACTAATGCAATAGAGTGTAAAAACATTTAATATTAATTACAAAAAATAAACATAGAATTTGCTGTCACATCGGCCCCATTCGGCCCCCGTCTAGTCTGCGCGGTATTCCTGCTGTAAAGACTCAAACCTTAATCAGTCGTTGGTCTCGTCTTTGATTCAGGAGCCGTATGTCTATCCCATGCATGTTTAATCCCCTCACTGTATTACCCTCTACCACTTCTGCTGGGAGGCTGTTCCATTTATCTACCACCCTCTCAGTAAGGGCCAAAGTGTCGACAGACTGGTAATAACAATTGGCTTTGACAGCAGATTTTCGTAGTTTCTGTAAATGATGCCGCTATATAAAACCGCATTCTTTTTTCTTGAGTAGAATTCATGAAAATGTCCTGGGGCAGATTCCCCTAATGTTTGGCGTATTCAACAACTGCCCCCATTATAAGGGGTAGGAGTTCCCCTCTGACCTTGGTGGGAATAGCCGCTACAGTCATTCTGATCGTCTCGGAGAACCCCAAGGCAAGCGCGAAGTCCACTAAAAAGCCGAGCTGGTGGAGATGGAGGTCAACGCGCATTTAATAAAGTCCTAGTTCCGAGCTCGTTTGATGTCGTAGAAGGGTCCATGCGCTTTACCCAGGGGCTCTCCCACCCACCCTGAAATATTTGGCCTCTAGGAATAAATAAACTATTTGCACTTTCACGGATTTCCCAGAAAAGGTCAAAAATTTATCTATAAAACCAAAATGAAAGCATCTAAGCAGACGTTCCAATAAAGAACGCGGGAAGCTGCAGCGAGCTTTGTTTACGCAGCTTGTCAACTATTAAAGGTAACATCACTATAGACAGAAGATTTCCTTGGGTCGTGTACATTGATTTGGGCAGATCGGCCCCCATCCGGCCCCCGTCTAGTCGCCCGTTTCTCCTGCTGTAAAGACTCAAACCTTAATCAGTCGTTGGTCTCGTCTTAGATTCAGGAGCCGGATGTCTATCCCATGCATGTTTAATACCCTCACTGTATTACCCTCTACCACTTCTGCTGGGAGGCTGCTCCACTTATCTACCACCCTCTCCGTAAAGTAAAACGTCCATATATAACTTCATTCAAAGTCGTTATTCAGCAGGAGTTTTCATTTGCTTTGTGCTAATAATCTCAGCCGCGACGTTCTATTAGAATGATGGTTTTATTATTTGTTATTAGGCACGGCCCATCGGACAGCGAGCTATAATTCAAGTCATTTTCCTAACGCGATGGGGGGGGGTTATTTCTTACAAGAAACATTCTATACACAGACAAGACCCACATTCATCTAAATGCCATGATTTACTAATAATACGAGGCCAGGACCCGGCAGACGGAGAGCAGAGTCCCAGCCTCTCCTGTTTATAATTTAGCAGCACTACTGGGTGGAAGATTTCGGGTCAGCAGGAGGTTCCTCGAGCATCTAATACGTGACCCCTGCACCGTTTCTGCGATGAGTCAGGAGACAAGGATGAATTGGCCAGATTTCTCCTTCCCGCTTTAATTCATATTATTTTTTTTTTGTGCCTCCCACGGCGAGGCCGCTGAAGTGCGATCCGTTTTCCGTCAAACGCTACTTATTTTTATTAACAGCGTTAAACCGCGTTTAGACGAACCAGATGGGGTATATCAGCACACGCTATTCAGCCACAATGTTATTTGTCTGGTTGGGGCAAAAAAAAAATATATATTTTAACCCTTGCTTAACTTAATCTGCTGGCAGATCGGTCCCATTCGGCCCAATCTAGTTTCTCCCGCTGTAAAGACTCGAAACCTTAATCAGTCGCTGGTCTCGTCTTAGATTCAGGAGCCGTATGCCTATCCCATGCATTTTTAATACCCTCACTGTATTACCCTCTACCACCTCTGCTGGGAGGCTGTTCCACTTATCTACCACTCTCTCCGTAAAGGCCAAGGTGCCAGCAGACTGATAACTGTAAAAATATTAAAACAAAAGGTCTCAAAAACATGCATTTTGTACAGAAAAATAAATCCTCCTTGTTCTTATTATTTATATAATAATATATTGGAAGCCGGTTAAACTTTGTTAAAAAAAAAAATAGCATCATTTGAAATCAGAATCCTGTGCATTTTTAGACTTTGAGTTTAACCACGTTTATTAGTTCATTTTTTTTTTCATTTTCAAATTTCAATTGAGCTTTCTGTTGATTTCAATTGAGCTACATTCTAGCTCAATTGAAATCAACAGAAATCTCAATTGAAATTTGAAAATGAAAATAAAATGTAAAGTAAATACGTTGGACGGTTAACTTCATTCTGTTACATTATGTTTTCGGGGAATGGTCAGACATGGATGTCCCACAGATGCTGGTGGAATGTGAAGGTCATTCTTGAACCGGCGGTGGGCTAACACATTAGTTCCTGCCGTGCACTGTATGATACCAAACTACAAAAAAAAACCCTCAATGGTCTCTTTTAGACAGCTTGAAACCCAAAAGAAGCTGGAAAACTACTCAAAACATCCGCTTCATTTAACCACTTTCCTGCCATAACTTTTGTTCCAGTAGAGAAGAATAACAATCATTAGATGAGTTTCAAAGCAGTCTTTCTGTCTCAGGAATTTGTGAAAGTAGCACCTGGTATCCCACTTCTACCACCAACACCTAGATGCGGCTCTATGGCAAGAAGATACAAGATACGCCAGAAATGTATTGTTTTTTGGTCATATATTAGAAAAATGAAGTGAAAGCTGGGATAGTGAGTAGGCAGTCCTGTCTAATAAGCCAAAGAGATCATTTTGTTTATTTTTCTTTTATTAATTCTTCATTTTTATTTATTTATTATTTTTTTTATTTTGAAAAGCAGAAGAGCCTGTCGGGTTGCGCATGCAATATCACCAAAAACGGTGATGTCAAAAGCATTTTGGATGTAAAACATTGCAATTTTTAACATTATTTTCTTGTTGCGGGAAAAAAAACTTTGGGGGGGGGGATGATAAAAATTTGATTAAACTGTTACTTTGAGATATCTATCCAAAAAAGAGTCAGCGAACATTAAGAACTTATTAACAGAAGGGATAATAAACTCAAATTAAATATTAACATGTCAAATAAAGTAGATCCAATAGTAGCCTTTGCATTCCGCATACAGGAAGTAGGGTTGGATTATGATATGATATCACTTCCTGTAAGAAGAAGACCTGATGTTGTGGCCTCACCCGGGGCAAATATTTTTCATCACCGGTGGAGGCTATCGTTGTCTCCGTGAGAGAACTTGAGCATTAAATTATAATATAAATAGTTCCTTGAACACTTTAACGCACGGCAGGCGGTAACGTAGAGCTGTATACGGTTGTTTATGGATACAGCGTTTTATTGGGGGGGGGGCTGACTGGATATTCTATATAAGTCAGATTTTGGCACGTGATACTTTGTGACATTTTTTTTTTAGTGGCCATTTTCACAGAAGGGCTAAAAATTGCCCCGGAGCTCCTCGTGAGACCATTGTGGGCGTAGAACAGGAATGGGTCACTTGAGACCCTCCAACTGTCGTGAACTACCCCCCCCCCATGACACTCATCGCAAACATACATCGGAACCCAACCACAAACTATTTCGCTCCTCCGAGGCCAGATTGGGGATTTTAATGACCAGGCCAACGGCTTCCATGCATTTCTGGAGACGTTTTTGCGATGCGTATTTTTTTCGAGCTGGTAAAACGTTAGAAGCATTTGTCGCCGTGAATGTCTTCCGTCTGTAGCTAAGAAGGCATTTGGGGCACAGGAATTTCAGTAATGTGGGTTCTCCGAGAGCTTCGTGTGATTCCCCGGGATGACCTCCGGCTCCCGGGGCATGAAAGTGAAACCGTCCTCCGACACAAGGTCTCCGGCTCCTGCTTTATGTTTATTCAGCTAAAACCTTCACTCAATGCATCACTCCCCACTGAAAGGGTTAAAGCGAAAGGTTTATCAGCCGTTTTGTTAGCAGAAATATTTATCCCGTTCCTAAACTTTTATTGTGATTTATAGAATATTATTATTATTATTTGTATTATTATTTTTATTTTTTATCATTATTATTATTATTATTATTATTATTTTATATAGCGCCAACAGTCCCTACATCCCTTATAATCTAGAAATTAATATTTATTATTATTATTATTATTATTTTATTTTTTAAATACCACCAGAAGACTGATATATCACGTTCTTTTAGAAATATTGTCCTTTTTCCATTTAAATGCAATCATTGCTGCCCAATACACTGATGACACTTAGTATCACATATATAATAAACAGTTCTAATGCAAAGTGTTAATCGCCATGGAAACCAATGGACTAGTTGCCCTGACTGGTCCAAATTGCCCCAGAATACACATTGTGCTGTTTATTGAGGTCATTAACAAATAGAAAAAGGAATTTATTTCCTCGTTAAATAAAAAGACTAATTAATTCAGCCCTGATTTATTCACCGTCCATAAATATCCCCATTAATTGGGATCTTGTCCGCCCGCTTAATGACGCCCGCGATAACCGATCTATTTATTCTATATGGCTCTTCCAGAGTCTAGACAGTGGTAATGCCCGGCTATGACATCATGTTACGTCTTCCATCTCAATTAAGTTACTTAATGGGTTTCAGAAGCCAACGTAGAGAACCATTAGCCTTATTAACATATCATTAGGGCTAACGATTTGTAAATATGGTGCCTCTGCGGCAGGGGGTACGTCTAGGGCAGCGTCGGGTTATTTAATGTTAAACTAAAGATGATGTCATAATTTATCGTGGCTGGTGCAGATTTTTGCAAAATATTTTTTTTTTTAAATCCCTAATTTTATCATTTTGGTCTGAATTCTATGTTATATATCCCGTCTGCTTGCTTTTCACATGTTTTTTAAAAAAATAAATAAAAAAAATTAGGCAGTATAAATTAAAACACAAATAAACATTTATTAGGATTTATTCTACATTGAAGATTTTTAAGTGAGAAAGATTGTAATGCATTTGTTATTATTTTTATCTGCATTATCAGAAATAATTGTTAGAATACACCCGAAATTAATACTGAATTTTAAACTTGATCTTTTTTGTTCAGTATGTCCTAGTAAGTCTCAAAAGAATTACTTTTTTCCATATTTTCTTGGCTGGGATACGATTGTCTGAATTATTTCTTAAGGGTAGCTTTGGGTTAACCCCTCGACACCACGTTCTAAAAGAGAGCAATATATTGGTTTAAGCTTTAGTATTCTGTAAATGAGCAGGAAATCAAATGCATTTTTGGATCAATTAACTCAATTTTGAGTTGTAGGTGCGATTAAGAGGTGGAGTTTCAGGATATGACATCATAAAAAATATTTATTAATTTATTAATATTTTTAAAACCCATTATATGGTCTTTTAGTGCTGGTACTATTAAACCTATATATATATATATATATATATATATATATATATATATAGTGTAGTTTCTTTTTTTAGCATGATAAACATTTTTTAAATTCTTTTAACCCCTGGAGTCCCAGTAGGATTAGCCCTTCATTTTTCTTCCCCCGTCTGGCATTGAAAGGTTTACACATCTCATAGCCTTACCCAAAAGCCTTGACAAATGACCCTCGCCTCCCTGAAGGTATCTCGCGACGTGACAGCAGGATCCGATCTATCAACAGCCCATCTTCTACAGTTAAGATAAACGTCCAGAGAAAATGAATGTTATGCCCATTGAGCGAAATTCAACTAAAATTAGCTTGATGGATTATTCCAGCTTTTTTTGTGTTTATACTATTTTTTTAAACACGGTTGTGAGTTTTTAAACACGATAGTTACTTGTAGCTTCATGTTTCCGAGAGACAAGATAAGGAGTGCGGAAAGCAATTATTGCCCCCTGAGAATGAAAACGCAGGCGTTTTATCATTATTATTTCTTTTATATAGCGCCATCAGATTCCGCAGCGCTGTACAAAGGGTAGACAGGACAAGTAGTATATAACATAACAGGAGGATATACAGAAAGAACAGGTGAGGAGGGGCCGGCTCAAATGAGCTTACAATCTAAAAGGAGTTAGGGTTTTGATTTACCTTTGATTTTTGATGGAACATAATGATGTTTTACTTTACTTAGGGGGTTGTAGATAAGCGGAAAGGCATCCCAGCAGAAGTGGTAGAGGGTAATACAGTGAGGGGATTAAACATGCGCGGGATAGACATACGGCTCCTGAATCTAAGACGAGACCAACGGCTGATTAAGGTTTGAGTCTTTACAGCAGGAGAAACGGGCGACTAGACGGGGGCCGAATGGGGGCCGATCTGCCGGAAGACTCTGTGTTTCCATGTTTGCATTTGGGCAAATTTAATTTGATGTCTTGTTCATTTATTTAATCATTTCCTCTGTGTATGGTTTACCCTGTGGTCTATAGAAGGAAATTGGGTATTTTATTATAATTATTTTTATTATTATTATTATCTTTTATTTTTATAGCGCCAACAATCTACACAGCACTTAGTACAGTACATATATTCAAGGGGTCTGACGAGAAGACAAACTGATACATTAGGTGTTGATCCCAGCTCTGGTCCAGTGAGAGTCGCTCGTTCCCCTTATTATTTAATTTTATTTTTTTATTTAATTTTATTTTTTTATTTTATTTTATTGATGTTCGTCTGTTCGTCAGCCCCAGATAATCACCGAAATAAAGTCATTAGGAAACAAAACATGGTGAGAAACAGCAGTCAGTAAATCCAAAGTAAATCAAAGTTCAAAGCGATCCTTCTGAAAGTAAAGATAATAAGGTCAGATAGTTTGACCTTGAAGTTAAGCCTTGTCAATTAAAGAAATTACCAATACATTAATCTAAGATTTAAAAAGTAACAAAACACCTGTAATTATTTTCTGCTACTTACAGAAGAACTTTTCTGGGATTATATTCAGGGTTTTTTTTGTAATTGTGGGATTTTGTTCAGTTTATAATTTCTAATTTAGAATAAATTTACTTGAGATGAAAAAAAAAGTAAAAACTAGAACCTGCCCCATCCGGCCCCATCCGGCCCCCGTCTAGTCTGCCAGTTAAAGACTCAAACCTTAATCAGTCGTTGGTCTCGTCTTAGATTCAGGAGCCGTATGTCTATCCTGTGCATGTTTAATACCCTCACTGTATTACCCTCTACCACTTCTGCTGGGAGGCTGTTCCATTTATCCACCACCCTCCCAATAAAGTAAAAATTTCTTCCATTCCATCCCATCCTCTGACCCTCTAGTGTTAGATTCTGGTCTCTTGTTGTAACTTTTCTCCTCCTTTACAATAATCTTACCTCCTGTACTTTGTGAAATCCCTTTATATATTTAAAATAATAGGAATAATAGCCCACGAATACACATGATGCAGACTTTTGTGTACATGCGCCATTGACCTTCCTGGCATATTATTATTATTACCCCTCTTCAATCGAGCCATTGAAAGGGTTAAATTAAACATTCCAAACTATTCTTTAAGTATTTCCCAGTCACTTTGTATCCTTTTATTTTGTTGTGGAAGGAATAACAAGCTACGGTTGCTACATAGAAATGTTGAAACGTCTGAGAATAGATACGTCAATGTCACGTTCTGCATGCGCGTCGGAAGACGAGTCACAGGCGCGTTTCGCGGAAGTGGTTTTGATCCCGGGGAGAGCGGATACAATGTGTTTGTTGGCTCGGCCTGACAATGGAAGATGTGGAACAAAGTGTTCGTATGAAAACCACTACATGGACAAAAGTATTGGGACACCTGACCATTAATACAGGGACCTTGATGACATCACATTCTAAATACATAGACATTAATATGATGCAGATATAACGGCTTCCGCTCTTCTGGGAAGGATTTCCACAAGATTTTGGGGAGTTTCGTGGGGTTTTTTGCCGTTCATCCAGTAGAGCGTTTGTGAGGTCAGGCGCTGATGTTGGGCGAGACGCCCGGCTCACAATCTCCGTTCCAGTTCATCCCAAAGGTGTTTGATGGGGTTGGGTTTAGGACTCAAGTTCTTCCGCCCCACACTCATCCTGCCAGGTCTTTATGGAGCTCACTTTGTGCGCCGGGGCTCAGTGACGCTGGAATAGAAAAGGTTCTTCCTCAAACTGTTCCAGAAAGTTGGAAGCCGAGCATCGTCCTAAATGTCTTGGAATGTCCCCTTCAGCACACCGTACAGGGCCCTGACCTCAACCCCATCAAACACCTTTGGGATGAACTGGAAGGGAGATTGCATGTATATATATATATGCCAAAATATGAACCCTACCATAGGGGCATAGGCAGAACAGAGTGGCATTTCCAGTCATTTTCCATGAGTGGGGTCATGTGCCCCCCCGCTCTGCACCCATATTTTAACGCGTTTCCACTTGCTGTTGGCGATCCATTCCTTGTTGTTGAAGCTTCAGTGTCCGCCGTGCATTCATTGGCTCCTCTCTGTAACGAACGAGTCCCTTAATCCAGAACTAAGTAAAACCTCCACATCTCAGGTCTGGAGTTTATTGTCTGGGCTTGCAAAATGTTTCCTCTCTTTGAAGAATCCTCCAAACTCTAAAGCCCATTTTAAGCTTCTTGGTATCGGCCCTCCGTGGTAATCCCGCTCTAGGACTCTTTTGGAGCTCCGTAGGAAGCACGCGGTACCCGTGTTATGATATCTCTATCAGTAATTCTTTTGACTGAAATGTGAAAATATTGCAGACTCGATGACTTCATTTAAATCCCTCGCACCCCCCCGCCAGATAACAGAACTATGTTTAATCTGGAAGCAGAAATTCAAGACGAACCGGCCCTTCCCCTCCCTCCAAGGGCCTTAGAGAAGGAGTCTGTTAACTTTCCTGGATTATCCCGCATACTTTTTTTGGACCAAGTATCTGGCGTGGTTCGCGTTTCCGTTTTATCGCAGATCTGTCAGGTGGAATGAGGACCGGCCGGAATTTAAATTCTGAAATCTTGCGATCCCTCGGAGCCGGAAATAAGGAAATGTTAAATCTACAAGTTTCCTGAATGTGGCAAAATTTCATGGTTTGTTTATAATGTTCATAAATGTCTATGTGTTATTTTATTTATTTTTTTTATTTTAGTTTTTATTTATTTTATTTTTTATTATTTTTTTTTATATATATAAATTAGATATTATAAATTTATATAAATTAGATATTATAAATTTATAAAAATTATATATTATAAATTTATATAAATTAGATATTTTATTTGTATTTTTTATATAAATATATATATAACAAATTTATTGAAAGAAAAAAAAATACTTATTCTTTGTAGCTTATTGGTGGAAACCAATAGCAAAGAAAAAATAATAAATGGCGGAACATTGGAGGAGCTCGTATTGGTGAAACCCGCAAAATATGACTTAAAATATAGTCCACGTAGACCTAATCTCCTAAAATCTCTCCAGGACAGGACTTGTCGCTGATCCGTAGCGAGGATCTACTGTTTGGATACTAAAAAAATCCTGATTTTTTTTTAATCAACCCGATGAAGCAACTTGTTCCGAATTTTCAGTTGTTTCCCCCGTCAGATACCGTCGGCTGCTTCATCTAGAAATAATGCTGTATTTTAATTAATTAAGGTCATAAAGAATATATTTATTCTTTTTAGTCCTGAAGAAGAAATCTCTGAGGTCCAGAAAAATGTAACAAAAAAAAAATTACTATTTTTCACCTTAAAATTGCATTTTTCTATCAAGTGAGCCCATTTTTCTGGTTTCTGGCTGGAGCATCATTTGTGAACCTAGAACGTTGAACGGTTTACATCATAAAATCATCGGGAACGACTAAAAGATATCCAGCTTAGAGGAGAGAAGAAAGAGAGATATGGGGGATAGAAGAGAGAGAGCGGGGGATGGGAGAGAGACATTTAAATACATAAAGGGATTTAACAAAGTACAGGAGAGACGTTTATTTCAAAGGAGGAGAAAAGAGACCAGAATCTAAAACTAGAGGATCAGCGGCTGAGATGGGATGGAAAGACGTTTTACGTCGCTGAGATGGCAGTGGATAAGTGGAACAGCCTCCCAGCAGAAGTGGTAGAGGTTAATACAGTGAGGGAAATGAATCATACATGGGATAGAGATACGGTTGTTGAATTCTATTAATCTCTGGCAAGCATATTTTTTTTGTCATTTTATTTATTTTCTATAAAGTTCGCTCTTGTAGGAATCAAGATTTTTCAATTAATGCTCATTAATGCCGAGATGAAAGATTTGCTTTTTTTTTTTCTTCTTCTTTCATCCCAAATGTTTGTTTGGAGGGTTTGGAGATTTAAGCGGAGGTTAAGGGTTTTTAGATGAAATGTCTCTCCTCGTTAAGAGGCTCGTTTCGGATTTTGGGTAAATGTCCAGAAATGCCGACTAACACATATTTATTAATACGTTCCGTACCTTGTCCTCAAATAACTCGCCCGGCTCGCCCCGCGGAGGGTTAAATGCTGTATATATTAGTATGGGGGTCCTGATGGTTTGTATACCGCGACACCATTAGTAATCGTGGCTTCGTGTTATACAAGACTAATCCAGATAATTACTCTGCGTCTTCCTCGCAGGGTTCTGGGCTCAGGCGGCTTTTCCGCTGCGACTTGTAACACGGCAGCGTAACACAAACCGACAACAATCTGCTGTCAGCATGGGATGTTAATTCTATACGTTCGGTATATGTCTAAAGGGACAGTTTAATGTCCCGGGCAGCCTCTCCAAAAAAGAATACATATAAAAAAAAAAAACCAAACATTTTCTTAGGGAGAAACTGCAGCTCCGCAGCTGCAGCTCCCCATCTTTGATGTGGTTTGATGATTCTCGCAACTGATTGGCTGGTGGAAGCTGGCAATCAGAGGAAGAAAAGTGCTCCCATTGAGAGTGCTTTCCGGGCATACACACAGGGGGTCCCGTAAGACCCCCCACAACGTTCACAGAGCCAGCGCTGGAGCTCACTGGCAGTAAGTAAACCATGCGTAAGGAAAAGTTGTTCGGCCGAATGTGTCTCCTGCACGGCAAAAGCTGGGGGGGGGGGTGAGGACAGGGGCAAAAACTTATAGGGGGATTCTGCGGAATGCCCAGTTGTGTTTATCAGGGGCACCATATACATTTAAAGGGACCCCTCAGCTGCCAAAGTGTCCCTTTAAATATCGCCAGGATCCCGTGTGGCGGCTCACCAACCCGGGGTAATAAGTCGGGTAATCTTTAAGAGAACCCCCACCTCGAGAATCTGCCCCGGTTGAAACTCATTATTCCGGTGCCAAGATGGGAGTGAGACCCTTAAGATTCCTGGGTAGCCCCCTAGAGCTCCAACGCCGATGAAATATTATCTGAACCGATACCGTTTAGCGTTCGGTTCTAAGTACCGGGCAAAAAATTCAACGCATTCCGCAGCGCGATACATTCTACCGGATAACGTTACGGAGCGCAGCCGCTGAAAATTGCCAGAAATTTTAATTAAAATGGCAGAAATCCGCTCTGTTTGGCGTAGAATCAAAAATGAATCTTGAGGGCGATTCTGGCGTTTCGGGGTGGAAAAAAATGTGATTTTATACCGTGTTTCATTACAGGCCTCCCAACGTTCTACTTTTTTACGTAAATCGCGGAAGCCGTCGGAGCCCAAACAACCCAGCTCTGGATTTCTGATTTTTTTTAATTTTTTTTTTTTTTTTTGGGAGCGTTTACCCAAACCTCGCATTCTGTCATCGCCGTACTTTGTGTAGAAAGGCGTCAGCAAAGCGCCGAATAAACAAACTGCCAAGTTTATTTACTTTGGGCTGCGAGAGGTAACAATAATAATCCAGAATACGGCGCGATGTGAAACATGAAGTTGGTGAAGAACATTTATTTTTAACATTCTGTTAAAGACACCGAGAACATTTGTTCTACAAATAAATATCCCGGGAGCGATCTGCTTTAACAATAACTGTTTTGGGGAACAAACACTCCTTTATACGTATGTCACATTTTTGTAGCACACATTTTATTTTTTAAAAATTAGAAATATATAATTAATTATAATAAAAAAAATATATATATATATAAATGCAGAATTTCTTTAAAAAAAAAAAAACATTTTGAGGATATTTTAATCATATTGGTAAAATGTGCTAAAATAAAAATATATAATAAAATAATATGAATATAATATAAAATAATAATAATAATAGAAATAATAATAATAATAATAATAATAACAATAAAATAATACAAAAAAATAACAAAATAATACAAATAATAAAAAAATAATAATAAAATAATAATAATAATAATAAAATAATAATAATAATAACCATAAAATAATACAAAAAATAATAAAATAATACAAATAATAATAAAATAATAATAATAAAATAATAATAATAAAAATCACTAGAGATTTGAAAAATGATATATATCTCTAAAATTTGAAGATATTTTTAGGGGGAATGTTTCCAATTATTTTATTCTTAAAATGTACCAAAATTAAAAATTTTGATGATATTTTTCGTGACCTGACCTTGTTCTGATTGGTGGATGTTTGATTTTGTGATCTGTACAGGTTTTCGGGAGAGGAATAGCGTTTTTTAGGATTGTGTTAAAGATCCCACGGGTTGGATGCATACTATGGCAGGTCGGACGAAGTTTAGCAATTTCAAAGGTTTCCCGCATGCACAATGCCCGATTCGGGACAGTTTGCAGCTATGGTGACAGGTAGATTGATAAAATAGTCAACTTTTTTGGAGCTTGAATTCCAGATTTACCAAAAACGCTACGTTTCTTGGAATGCACTCGAGTATTAAGGACATTTAAACCGTATGAAGAGCAAATGGACGGGGAGGAAACAGAGGCACTAACGGGATTTATTCACGTCCAGGAGTCTGAAGATTTTAAAGAGATGTTTTTTACTTGTTATTTTTGAGTCGAAACGTTTAATCTGGTCAGTAAGCTGCTTCTTGAGGTTTTTCTTGGACATATGACAGAGAACCGGAGACATATTCTGGGGAAGGAAAACAGAAAGTGTGCCAGTTCCAGGTTTCCTATAGACAGGTCAAAAAGAGTTCATAAAACGTTAAAATATTAGCTAGATCAACAGATGATGATGATGACAAATGTGACTCAACGAAGATACAAGCAACGATCCACAAAACAAATGAAAAATAATAATAATTTAAAAAAAAGGTTTGGGTTCAGAGACGTCAGCCTCAGGACAGAGACGTCCATAACGCGCGAGCCACTGAACAAACATGGCAGCCGCAGAGCCCTCAATCCGCGCCAGACTAATTATCCGTCCAAACGAGGAGTTATTTGTTTATGGTCAAAGAGGAAGCCTCTGCTATTTACATTTAATTCATGGAACATTATATAAATAGTGTTTAAAAGTCATTTGGGGTTTTATAAATGGGCTCGTACCGAGCAGACGGCCCTCGAAAAAAAAAGGGACATCAGAGGAAGGGATTTGGGACATAAATGGTTTTTGGGTCCACCAGCTGGCTCTATATTCAGCTGGTATTCTTTTATATGCGCTGCCGGGGGGCAGACACTCAACTGTGTCACATGACCCGACATCACATGACATCACATGACCCGACATCACATGACCCAGAAGTAGGAGTACTCCTGGCTCCTGTGTTTTCAAGCTGGCATTGAATATAGATTACAGACAGAGGCGTATTCCGGCCCCGGCTGACTAGGGCTAGCGAAGCAGGTCAGTCAGTAACCCGATGAGGTCTGTGGGTAGGGACAATGTCATCGGTAGGTGGAGCTGTCATTGTCAGTGGGTGGGGCTGATGATGTCGGTAGGTGGGGCTGGTGACATTGTAGGTGGGGTAGCCCCAACCACTTTAACTTTCTGTGGGGCGGGAGGATGAAGATCTGCTTCTCTGGTTCTCCTGGTTGCGGGAGCAGCATCTGGGCACGCCCACTTCCTGCCCTATTGCTCCTCCTACACCCATCCAAATTTTAGCTATATGGAACTAGCTGTAAGCCCAGCCCCCCCCACTAAGCCACGCCTCCAGATTGATCCAGGAAGTTCCCAGGTATGCCCATAGATCGCTGATCGATTCCACGGAAGGGTAACAAGGAACATTTTTGCAAATTAACCCAGATTATTTTTGTTTGGCTAAAGAATGAGTTTTATTATACAGCCTTTTTTATTTTTTTTTTTCTACCCCAATAAATACATTTTTTGTCCACGCGGCCTATACACAGACCAGGGTCAGGATACAGTGATTTAAGGAGCCTATAGTTCCATTTATTAGGCCCACAAAATGCACAATAAATTAGGATAATCGGCCCCGAGGGGGAGAACGCTTTTTGTAGAATTTTAACAGCCGCAAATTCACATATTAAGTGTACAGATCCAGAAAAAAACTATGCCCTGAGGATTTCGCCTGTCAAAGTAAAACGGGCCTTTATCTCGCTTTTAAGGGGCCAATAATTATTTTACGTACAGACTTCTCACTTTTTCAATTTGTGTTTATTAGAAGAAAATACCGGGGACAGTTTACTTACATTTGTAATTTAAATTAAATTTTCTCAGTTATGCGCGGATCCGAACTCTGCGTCGTTCCAATAAATAACGCTGTGACGTCGCTCTAATAAGGGACATCTGTCATTTGTTATTTTATTACATTATTGGTCTAAATAACGTTATAGACATCTACAAAAAAAAACAAAACTACGAAAACTTTACAAGACTGTAAATTTCACAGTGTTTGGTTTGCAATTAACAACAAGCATTAAAATAAAAATGTATTTTTTATGAGTCAAAGAGGCAGAAAATGACTGAAAAAAGCAAAAAAAAATATTCTAATTTGCTATTTTTTTTAAAATTTCTTTCTTTAATTTATAAAGCCGTTTCCTGCTGTTTCTATACACATTATCGGGGCTTTTAGGGCTGTAGAACCCTGCGATCCCCTCATACCCAGCAAACATTCTGACCTCCTAGTAAAGAGGGGCAACAGGGATTTGGGAGAGGGGCATCAGGGGAAGAAAGAGGGGTACAGGGATTTGGGAGAGGGGTACAGGGATTTGGGAGAGGGGTATCAGGAAAGGTAAGAGGGATACAGGGATTTGAGAGAGGGGTATCAGGGGAGGAAAGAGGGGTACAGGGATTTGGGAGAGGGGTATTGGGGAGAGGCATCAGGGGAAGAAAGAGGGGTACAGGGAGAAAGAGGGGTACAGGGATTTGGGAGAGGGGTACAGGGATTTGGGAGGGGCCATCAGGGTAGTAAAGGGAGCACAGGGATTTAGGGCTCAGAGAGGGACTGGCCTTAGGACAAGGACACTTGGTTTAATTTAAATATTTTGTAAAATCCAGCAACCAAAATATTTCCTTATGAATAAATCCATTTTTACTTTCTTTTACTACTTAACTCAAGTAAAGTAACATTTTAATAAAATGTATCTTTTTCATCCGTAATTGTATCAGACGGACGCGGCTGTGATGTAAGTAAATGATGAAGTAAATGACGTTCCGCGGAGCGGCATCAATCTCTGGATTCCACATGAAGCAGGAGGCTCTGTATTTAAACGAAGCATGAAGTATGGGGGGAAACCTTGAACGATTTAGCGGATCTGTCTTTCTTCAGGCCTTTGATCTGCAGATAACGCAGACTGGATCCAAACAGTCAGTTATTCAGGGTTAGATGATTAAAGAGGCCTCGTACCATCTGACAGGGGAGGAAAAAGCTGATTTTATTCAGATACTAAACAGAGGAAGAAGATTTATTCTCATTGAGCAGATGTTTCTCTTGGTAGAATTCACATTGGTTGGTTGTCTGGTGCCCTGGAGCAGCCCTTATGAAAACCATACCTTGTCACGGGGTAAAGATATTGTGAATGAAGTCACCTGTGTTCAAGCAGGGGTCACAGCTGTGATCTAACAGGGAGAAAATATCATATAAAGGAGTCACTTCCGGACTGTGTGACCCTGAGCCTTTGTCCTATCACCTCGAGACCATGAGACTGGGGTAAAACCCTGCAAATGTGTCCATTCACCATGCTACTGGGGTAAAGATTCTGGGAATCGGCTCATTCACCCCCTCGTGACTTTAAGATTGGGGTAAAAAACTTGAGAATCTGCCAATTTACCCCAAGAGTCTGAAATAAAACCCTGAGAATCTGCCCGTTCACCCCGAGCCTGGGGTAACAGCCCTGAGAATCTGCCCGTTCACCCCGAGCCTGGGGTAACAGCCCTGAGAATCTGCCCGTTCACCCCGAGCCTGGGGTAACAGCCCTGAGAATCTGCCCATTTACCCTTAGCTGGGGTAAAAAGCAGCGGATCTTTTCGGGTCGCTCTTTTTACGTATATTTCCTACACGTGAGAACAGTAGCCGCCTGATGTGTTTTTATTTCTCAAACAAAAGACACGGATGGCTTCGTCTTAAACCACAAAGCAGCAAATGTGCGGAAAGCTCTCCAAACCGCAGCGCGATCCCCGTCCGTCATCATCGGTTCCATTGGTGACGATATTTATCCACGCGAGGCTGAAGAAATCCATCGCAGCTATTCCACATCGATCTTGCACGGTCCATCTGATACAGTACGTCGCAACAGCTGTGGCAGGTGACATGCAGGGGTCCGGCCGGCTCGGCTGTCACTCCGCGTCGTCTCCCGTGTCATCTCCCGTGTCATCTCTCGTGTCATCTCCCGTGTCGTCTCCCGTGTCATCTCCCGTGTCATCTCCCATCGCGGCCGGCTGTTCCTTTGCTGTCAAAGGATCAGATCAGATACGTTATTTTCTTTTTGGAGATGAGTTTGAAGCTCGGGGGGGGGGGCAGAGCCCAAGGGGAACCTTTTCAGACACGAGGGACCCACGCGGAGCCCGCCAGCTGGTGCTAAACTCCAACTCCTATAATCCTCATCCATCCAATTCAACAACAGATAGTCCTAAATTACTGATATTTTACCCTTACAAAAAAATTACTGCAGTTTTTTTTTATATTGCAAACCTACAGTTGTACTTCAATGTACTGCAGCTTTATTGCTTTTTTACTTCTGTACAAAAATAACTGCAGTAAAACTACAGTAAATGTGCAGTAAAAGTGCAGTATTGCAGTTTTTTCATGTCCAAAAAACTGCAGTATTACTTCAGAAAAACTGCAGTAATTTTTTCGTAAGGGTACTTTCTTCAATTAAAATCTTTTTAACCCATGCGGTGTATCTGGGTGGACTGATGGCAAACATTGGTAAAGCTCTAGGCATGAACCCCCCTACCAGCTCAGAGCCCCCTATAGGCCGCATCTTATTCTGCCCGTGGCAGGGCCGGTCCTCGTAGACGTGAATATTCACCAGAGTTGCCTGCTGTGGCCTCAGAAATTTCATTCCATATCTCCAAAACATTTCAGTTGCCCGAATCGGGACACCTTGGTGGATATTGGCAAGGCATGGGTAGAGCTGACCACCTACCCTATCCAAAGGGCCACCTCGGGGCCGCTCCACTGATCATAGGTAGAGCATAGATTTGGGGCTCTAAGGCTCTCGAGGTGTCTAGGACAATGAGACGGGACCTTCACGTCGGACGAAGTCTCTCCATCCCACCGACTTCATGCCCTCCTTTACTTTAACCAGATATCTCCCTCCCCACCAGGTTTGCCCCCTCTCGCCCCCCCCCCCCCCGTCTGCCAATGCTTACATCTGTCTGTCTGTCTGTCTGTTTAATACGTACAGGGAGTGCAGGGAGCGCCATGAGCCTGAAATTCCTGTTTAATTAACGGCCCCATACAAAGTGCAGACACTATCTGGGCTGGCGGGTCGCGCATGTATCGCCCGTATAGACGATCGACGAATGCTGACGCCTCTCAAATAAATGTCATTTCTTCCTTTGACTTTATTAGACTTTGTTGAGTTGAAGACTAATGAATGTACTCTTTGTTTTTGAGTCTCTGTAACAAAACATCGGTCCTGGGAACAGAAAATGGCTTTTAAAAAAAAAAATTATCTTTTTATAAACCTTTTTATCAATCTTCTCAGTGACGGCTACAGCGAATGACGGGTTCAGTATAGCCCTGCGCATTAACCTGTTCATGACCTGTAACGAACCCACTTATTAATTAGCCAGGACCCCCATTGTAAATTATTTAATTAATTTTGTTTTCTATGAGTTTTAATCCTATCATATTAATCGCTGGTATTAAATAGCGTTGCCATAGAGATATTTAACCCTGTAAATGGCAGAAGGGTGGTCTATGCGTCGTCAGTCGGGGTCTCTGGCTCTCCGGTGCGTCACTTCTATTGCGGGCTGCATCTCATCACGCGCAGGCAGACGTTGACTAGCTGGAGTGGCAGAAGATGGAATTTCTTATTTGCATACGCCTCTGGCTCTCACGGGGTTAACATGTGACTCCTGTGCAGTGAATCGTGGCTCTGTTCAGCCCCAGGGGCAAATCCAGCCAGCCAAGTGGCTCGGGAATCAAACAGCCCCAAAGTGTATAAGGCAGACAACAAAGGATCCAGCGCTGGTATACGATATATAGAAACAGAGGCACAAAAAGGATCCAGTACTGATACACAGTATCTAGAAAAAAGAGGCACAAAAAGGACCCAGTACTGATATACAGTATCTAGAAAAAAAGAGGCACAAAAAGGATCCAGTACTGATATACCGTATCAAGAAAAAAAGAGGCACAAAAAGGATCCAGTACTGATATACAGTATCTAGAAAAAAGAGGCACAAAAAGGACCCAGTATTGATATACAGTATCTAGAAAAAAGAGGCACAAAAAGGATCCAGTACTGATATACAGTATCTAGAAAAAAGAGGCACGCAAAGGACCCAGTACTGATATACAGTATCTAGAAAAAAAGAGGCACAAAAAGGATCCAGTACTGGTGTATAGACATTGTTAATGTTAATCTAGGTGCCCTGGCAGCTATGCATAAAATTGCAAGTAAGGCACATAAAAAAAGCTGCATTTAGTGACCCAAAATCCTAAAATCTTTATTCTGCCTTAAAATTCGCAAACTGGGTGGATATTTAATGTTAAATAGTAAAATAGAACCTACGGGTTTAATTAAGTGCCTTTCCTGCTCGTACGGAGCGATTGCCCTTTTTTTGTTGAAAAACTGCTTAATCAGTTGCAAAAACCTAATTCTGCATTCCATGGTAGCGCTAAACAAATAACCGCCAGCCAATCAGAACCCACAGAGCCCTAATCCTCCTGGCACGGTGACCAGTAACATTTCTTCTTTACCTGAACAGGTAATTCCCCTGAATCCGAGCCACGGATTTAATAAACTGTTTTCATCTTCGTTTTCTAATCTCGTTTGGCAATCGGATGCCGGCAGGTATTTCATTTCTGCCGCCGGCCGCTGCTAATGGGTTTACTGAGTAAATACGCGTTATTAGCCGCTTGTCACACTGCACCGAGCGCATTGTTTAGCGGACTTAACGTATAATTCACACCTGGGGAAGGAGCAATCAAAAGAACATCGTGAATAGCCTTCAAAATGCGAGGCTGGACTCCATCGTAACGATAAAAGCTGCCCAAATAGAAAGTCTTTGAGGGATTCCAATATATATAAAGTTTGGAGGAAAGAAGAAAATGAGGAGAGAGAGAAGAAAGAGAGAGAGAGAGAGAGAGAGAGGAAAAGAGAGGTGTGTGAGAGAGAGATAGAGAAGACAGAGAGAAAAGAAGGAGAGCGAGAGAGAAATGAGAAAGATGAGAGAAAGAGAAGAAGGAGAAGAGAAAGAAGATTAAGAGGGGTGAGAGAGAGAGAGAGAGGAGATAGAGAAGAAGGCAAGAAAAAAAGAGAGAGAAGAAAGAGGGAGAAGATGGAGACAGAGACAGGGAAGCAAGGAGAAACAAGAGGCCATAAGTCAGACGCTTAGATGGAATGTAGGGAAGTTTTATTTCACCGAGTGGATGATGGAGAACATTGGAAGGCATTGAGAGTATGAGTGAGACGAGTGAATTTATTAATCGAGGATGAGGTTTTGGTGGACGTGGTTTTGGAGGACGTGGTTTTGGAGGACGTGGTTTTGGAGGCCATGGTTTTGGAGGCCATGGTTTTGGTGGACGTGGTTTTGGAGGCCATGGTTTTGGAGGCCATGGTTTTGGAGGACGTGGTTTTGGAGGACGTGGTTTTGGAGGACGTGGTTTTGGAGGACGTGGTTTTGGTGGACGTGGTTTTGGAGAACGTGGTTTTGGTGGACGTGGTTTTGGACGACATGGTTTTGGAGGACGTGGTTTTGGTGGACGTGGTTTTGGTGGATATGGTTTTGGTGGGGGAGGGGCAGCATTTCATCCTTGGACCCGGGCAGCACAATGTCTTGGGCCGAAGCCGAAGATACGAAAAAATTCTAAAAAAACTCCCATTCCAGATTTGTTTTAAATGTTATTATTTTTCATGGAAAAGTGAATTCCGCGCGTCCTCGGAATGCAGCCGTAGCTTCAGGGAAGATCTATGCGACTCTCTACGCCTCCGAATCGACGATGAACCAAAAACAAGCCGCGATCTGCTCAGCGAATCGGCCGACAAATTGGAAATAGTTCAAGACTGTAAGCCCGTAGGACGAGTACATGTTCCACCGCCGCCGTTACACCCATGCGAGGTGATGTCATCCGACGATGTCATTGTTGATACGTGATTAATGGTGCTTAGAGCTCCGCTATTAGAGAAAGTGTCATTGCTGAATTATTGCATTTTCCAAATATTGTTGAACAAATTACCCAAAAGAGCAAAAATATTTTTTAAAAAATTATGAAATTATTCCCTAAATCCTGAATCGGACGCGAAGACTGATTTAAAGATTTGGGAATTGAGCTCATTTCTCTTTACGGGACGATTACGTCTTTTTTCTGATGATGCATAAATATTTCTCCGGTGCGATCAAAAATTCTGGCGATGTTTTTGGTAAAAAATTCATTCTTTGATTAACCCCTTGAGTTTCGTAACTTATATTGAAAGAACTTGGTCATATTGTTCACGGCATGATTGTAAAGAACTAACTAGAAAGTGTGTGACGTTTAGATGTGGTGAATGGAAGTTTTATCCTACTGAGGGGGTGGTAGATGAGTGGAGCGGCCTCCCAGCAGAAGTGGTAGAGGGTAATACAGCGAGGGGATTAAACATGCATGGGATAGACCTTTAGAAGCGGTAATGACTTCTCTAATAGTTAGGGTCCGGGGGGGGGGGTCGGGGGGCGTCTATGGTGTCAGTTTAAGATAGAACAGATAACACTTTATTTTTCGCTTTTTAAGTAGCGTTGCCGTGACGAATCCCGAACCTCCCGTATGTCTGCAAGCTCTTGAGTTTTAATCGCGTGTTATGTATTAAATGTGGGTGCGATGATGAGGCACGCCCGGGATTATGCCCACGGGAAACAGACGTACCGAGCATTAACTCACTAAACAGGTTCATTTCATTCTAATAAACAGTCATCTATCCGGCCCCATCCGGCCCTCATTTGGCCCCCGTTTCTCCTGCTTTAAAGACTCAAACCTTAATCAGCCGTTGGTCTCGTCTTAGATTCAGGAGCCGTATGCCTATCCCATGCATGTTTCATCCCATCACTGTATTACCCTCTACCACCTCTGCTGGGAGGCTGTTCTGCTTATCTACCACCCTCTCCGTAAAGTAAAAGTTCCTTTTAATCCCCTGTAGACTATGGCCTCTTCTTCTAACATTTCTCCCCATATACATATATATATATATACATTACTTCTGACCCCATGACCACCGGCAGCGGATAAATTATTCTGACTGCTGGGAAATATTCCAGGCATGCAGCTTTTTAGTTCTCTGGCCTGCGCAGGTTCAGTTGCCTCTGAATCCTTTCCTTTGAAGCTGCGGCTGCTTGTTAGCGCTCGCATTTGGCTTCCTCTCCCTCATAAAGGTTTCTCCAGCTGTTTCACTTTTTTACTTCCAGCCCCGAAAGCTCGCAGTCCGAGTGACTCCCAACGCGTTCGGCTCAGAGCGGCAACCGAGCGGCAACCGAGGGATTTTATGATATAAAAGTAACCGGAAGTTTATTAGCAGGACATAAAAGTGAAATATTAGTTCCAAGGAGGAATGGCCACCAACAACGAAGCCGCGGAATACTGACATCAATCCAAATGGTCTCAGAAAGGGTTAAATCCGCACTCCGTCCCAAGCGCCCCAATCAGACGCGAAAATCTTGCCTCTCTCTCTCTATATATATATATCTCCCTCTCTCTCTCTTTCTATCTATCTCTTTCTCTATCTGTCTCTCTTGTCCTCTCTCTTTCCCGCTCTCTCTCTCTCTCTCTCTATATATATATATATATATCTCCCCCTCTATCTCCATATCTATCTATCTATCTATCTATCCATCTCTCTCTCTCTCTCTGTCTCTCTCTCTCTCTCTCTCTCTCTCGCTCTCTATATATTATATACATGTTTAGTCCATTTTGCCATCACCCCTGGAGATCTCTTATACTAAATCCACCATAACTATGTAAGCAGTCGCTGCGTTTATTCACTTTGGGTTATTTTGTGAATATCTACATTTTTCTGGAACAGTCATTT